>NC_080056.1:12406641-12489141 GCF_026212465.1 Amaranthus tricolor
CTTGAACTTATGTGTAATCCGGCACCCATGTTTTCCAGCACGTAGAAATGCGGGGTTAGACAGGGGGACCGAGAGAGTCCCATCCTGTAGAAGCTCGAGCATAAAAATTGGTGGAGCGACGACTCTCATCACAGTTAGAGTTTGGAAAATGTCCCTTCTTTCGCCAGACCCTTACATATATCAGAAAGTCATTATTATGTGTGTTGTTCAAATGTGATTTTGGATCTAATTATGTAGATCTATTGGATCAACCTTATAGTTACCAAGTGTAGGTGACTGTAGCAAAGATATTTATTTACAATCATGTGATGAATGTGAAAAATTGTTGAAAGTATAAGAGAACTGAAAATGAGAAACGAGAACTGAGGAACTTAAAATCAAGTTTTGAAATTTACTTTGCATATCTTGTGAATATATTATGATTGTCATAGTATTACATTGTTGAGGAATTTGTACTTGGCGTTAGGAACTGATTCAAATTCAAACGGCTGTCATCCGTATCATGGATGAAAGTATTTTGCAGGAAGGTTTAGCTTCAAGTTTCAATCCAGGCCACATTATTTATTTTCTTTATTAAGGATTTAGTTGCATTTTATTTTACTTATTGGTGACTTTGATGATCATGTTGTATTTATGCCTTTATTATGGTTTGGGAAAACAATATGTGTTATTCTCTCAATACCGCCATTGTTTTAAAAGTATTTTAAGTTGAGAATTTGAAATTGGTTTTTCGAACCTTGTAATTCTCAAATTATTCATTAATGATTTCATAATTAAAACGTATAATTTGAAATGAATTACTCTTTCCCAAACACCATCTGAATTGATACTTATCGTCCATTTGTGTTACAAAGTTAAAGAAAGAAACGTTTGATAGGATGTACATTTTGTGTTATCAAAACTCAAAATGAGAGCAATCATAGTTCAAAATGGGTTGTAAAAAGCACTGTTGGAAAAAAGTCTATGAAACCTTCTAATCTTAGGAAGAATTTGTAGAGTTGAATTAGAAGGTTATTCCATAATACAACTGTTTTTATCTAAATAATGTACTTATAAAGATTACAATTAAATAAATAATAAAGGATCATGTTATTCATTTTAAGGAAGGTAATTTTCTTAAATCTCATTCTTATGAATTTAAGTCAATTATGATGGATTTCTATAATCTTGATTTTAATCTGAATGATGATGGTCTCATTATAAAATTGTTGTTCTCTACCTTAAGAGTATAAGCATGTTAAGAAAACTATTTAGTATGGAAAATTGGTGATAACTTATAGAGATGTCAAGGGGACATCATAACTACAAAAGGCGTTGATTGAGAATCAACTAAGAGTGACAATGACTTTGTAGTAAGGAGAAGACCAATAAAGAAGGGTTGTCTTAAGCCGTGGTTTTTTTGTCATCATTGCCAAAAGTGGGGTCACAACGGTAAGAAGGGTGTTATTTCTTCTTATAGAGAGTCTACGAAGATTGTTCATAGTGATAGTAATATTGTTGTTTCGATTTTTGTGGTTGAGTCAAGTGGTAGGTCCAAGAAACAATGGATTTTTATCAGAATAATTCTTTGCATATCACACCGTATAAGCATTGATTCTCTAGATATGAGTATATTCAAGGTGAAGTGATACTAATGGGCAAAATGTGGTGTGCAATGTTGTGGGTATTGAATTGTTAAGGAATGTTCATCATGTTCTGGATATGAAAGTGATAGGTGCAAATTTTAATAACCGCAAGCGCACGGTGGACGTGTAGCTATGGGTCGAACACAAGGAGGTGAGTTAACTAATTTCGTTGCCTTATGACTACAAGACACAGATTAACAAATAGTTTGGTCGAGAAACTAATACTACAATGCAAAAACTCAAGCTAAAACAATTTGATCAATACGAAGATGAATATGATATGAAAAGCTCTAGGATGTCGGGCATCACCTAATTCTAACATGGGGATTAATTACTCTCATAATTGTATGAATTTGAGTCGTTGGCGTAATTAAACGTGATCTAATAAATCTCAAGCTTCCGCTCTATTGATCAATATCGGTTTAAGACCTTACTAGTGTTAATCCTCAAACTTCCGTTTTATTGGCTAAACTAGTAGGAATTTAACTTAAATATATCTCAATCTTAAATTAATCATAATCTCAAACTTCCATTTTATTGAAAAGGTTAATAAAGATATTTAAACTAAGATTCATTAAGTATAGGTTTAATCATAGACCCAAATTTCACACAATTAATCGATAAAATATTATCCCATGCTTTGAATTAGGGTTTTTACCCTAATCCTACACTAGACATGGTAATAAAAATGCAAATCATGACGAATGATGACTTAATAAAAATACTAAACATAAAACGATAAATGATTTTAATGCACATAGATAAATAATAAAGCGATGAACAAAGAAAACTTACTAATTGCGAAGAGCGAGAATGTAAATTGCAAGAGGAATTAATGTAACAACGAAGTTTTGCAACAAAAGCTTAAGGAAAAAAAATAATTCTCAAGATTAAAAACTAAAAACTACTACTATAAAGTGATAAAAAAACTCATGTCTTCAGAATAAAATAACTGCCACTATTTATAGTGGCTCCAAAAATAACTATCAAACGCACGGCGACGACTCGTGACATCAGCAGCGACGAGTCGTCGCTTTGCTACTGCCTGGATTATGTGACTTTAGTGAGTTGGCGACGAGTCGTGGAAATATTGGGGACGAATCGTCGCTCAGTCTCTGGACTTCATTACTCAGATCAGAATGTATGCGACGAGTCGTGTCATCAGGAGCGACGAGTTGTGGCTTTGGCACTGGACTATAATGCTGAGGTCAATAGGTGTGCGACGAGTTGTGGCATCTGCGGGACGACTTGTCGCTTTTGTTCTGGATTGTAATGTTGAACGACGAGTCGTGGCTTTTTGGCATGGTTTAGCTACGACTCGTTTCTTTCCCTTGGAGCTTGTTTAGCTCGATGTCTTCACTTCTTTTAGGGGTCTTACGCCATTTCTCGAGGCCTTTACCCTCTTATCACCCCCGAGACCTAATAAAACTTTGATTCCGCCTCAAAAATTACATAAAATACATTATTGAGCATATGAGACGAAAATGTGAAATATTACCCACAACACTATTAAAACCCACTAAAACATCACATAAGAAGCATGAAATTAACACAAATGAGTGCAAATGCACTCATCAGAAAGAGAGCTTGATATCACTAGGTGCTTTAGTTAGTAGTAGATGCATTTTAAACAAGGATGGTTTGATAGTTGGTTGGATTAATAGTTGATAGGAAGCATTGGTCAATAGGTTATTCATTGTTGTTGTCCAATGAGCATCATTCAAGTATTTGGCTTTCAAGCCTTGTCATATGAGTGAGAGAGGCTTTGTGCTACTATCTAAGAGGGGTCTACTAGGTGAGAGATGTACCAGTGATATAGTATTAGGTTTTGTGAGCATAGAGTTCTTAATTAACAAGCGAAGAGGGATTAGCTATAGAACTTGGGTGTAGTATTCTAATAAGTGCAATTATCTGCACTTATTTATATCGTTTTATACTCCTTAATGATGGTCGTTGTTAATAATTTCGTGATTATTTTGAAGATTTATGCTACTTTACTCGTTTTGGTTATTCATGCTGATTTTGAGTGGTTTTGATTGTTTTAAGCATAATTCTTATGGTTTTAATGATGACGAAGTTCACTAAGAAATATTTTAGCTCGGGTGAAGATGTCCTACAAAGAAATGAGCAAAAAAGTAGAAGAGTGTTTATAATGTAAAAGTTTTGAGGTGAAATTTGATACATGTCTACTCTTTTGGCTATAACTTTTGATAGCAAGATCGCATTAATGCAGGGTTCGCGGCATTGGAAACTAGACTTCAATAGCTTTCCAACGATATATTGTATGTCTAATTTCAATAATCGAGCAAGAAATGATGATTTTTGAAGTTTGCAAAAACTGTCAGCCAAAAACACCGACTCAGCTTCCTGGTCGTGGAAGTGGACGCCGAGTAGGCTTTTTCTTCAAGGAGGAGCATTAATTTCAATAGCCCATTTTTCAATACTTTAATTTTGTATTATTTATTGTTATCTTTATTTTAATTAATTTCTTAGGGATTTATTTAGGGGTTAATGAGGAGCATTTATGAGAAGCCTCCTTTGAGGAGCACAAGGAGGGAGACTAACTCCTTCTTCCTCCTTCATCTTCCTTTCCATTTGAACATCATTTTAATTCTTGTAAGCTTTTAATTTCTTGTCTTTGATTTACTTTCTCATTATTAGTTTAATCTTTCTTTATCAAATTTGTATTAGTCTAATTGTCATTACTTTAATTGTTTTCTTAGAAATTGTCATTTAATAAAAGTAGTATTGGTCTTCCTATTTTTGTCTCTTGGATCTTAATTGTGTGTTTCATAGTTTAATTATTGTTTTTCCTCGCAAATTTCATTATTATCATCTTTTATCATGCTTAATTTCATTCTAGGCTTTGTGTTCATTGTTTTCACCATGAATAGTGATCATAGTGAGTAGATTTATTTTCTAGGGTTAGGGTTTGAACCTATAAGTCAAGTATGATTTGATTTTTTAATGTATCTATGAAATTAGGATCAAAGTGGTTGAATTGATCTAATAACCCTAAATTAAATATGCTTTATTGGACTAGTAAATAAAACTAGCACGTGAGATTAGGATCGACTTTGCTTTAGGATAAATTTTAGTTAAATTCTTATTAATTCGTTCAATAAAACTAGCGTGTGAGAATTAAATTAGTAGGGCTTAAATCTAATAGTTAATCAACAGAGCGAGAGTTTGAGATTAAAAGATCATGTTTAACCACGTAATTAATCCGACATTTCATAGACACTAATGAAAATTTATCATACAAGAGTTTAGGGGACTCCCGACACCCTAGATCTCTTCTCCACATAATTTAATCCATATTTCTTATTGCATTTGTACTTTGTTAGAAAACAACCAACCAAACACTTTTTTCTCTTTGAGCAATATAATTAGTAGAAATTAGCAAGTTTCTTGTCTTAACTTCCTTGCGTTCGACACGCGACTACACGTACACCGTGCGCTTGCGGTTATATAAAAGTTGGACATCATATTTGCAACACAAACTCAACTATGCAAACTTAATGTCTCTCCGCAAAGTCACCAATAAGTTATGATCCTTACGGAAAGTTGTTGAGCGCTATCCATGGAAGGATTCTAACAAGCGTGATTTTTTGTCTTTCTGGTTGCAACTATTTACAATCCCAAGTTCTCAACAACTCGAGAAAATATGGTAACAAATATTTTTTAGTTGTTTGACCAACCAACAAGGAAAAAAACCAAATTTTGTCAAATATACAACTAAACTACACCCAAAAAAGCTAATGTCATTAACTAATTAAACAAGGTAACTGTCAATTGTCAAATAAACTCTTAATAACCTTACAAAGACGGACTACTAAAGTTTCACACCAATACGCAATGCGTCACCAAGCGTTAAACTCAAAATCAAATTGAATATAAAATAGATTAAAAAAAAAAGTACAAAAGTCATTTGCTCATATATCAACCTAGATTTTCATTTTTACATTTTCTTCTTTTTGTGTGTTCAACAAAGTAAATTTACTAGAAGTAATTCATAATTCTGTACCAAAAAATCAACAGAGAAATAACAAATATACCAGTCTCATACAGCATTAACACATATCAAAACTCATACCAACTTAACCAACATATATTAGTATCTCTAGTTATATGATTGTATACATAAGTTAAATGCTGTCAGTTGACAGCATTAACAACACGTAGATCCGCCCCTTGTCTCATGTCACTCGTTCGTACTAGTCCCGTTTTTTAGACATACAAACATTCATAGGAAAGGTGAAACAAGAGTCCTAATATAGCTCAGTACCTCAATATCACCCAAATTTTTCACTAATGAGATAGATTTTGACAAATCTTGATCCAGATCAGTAAGCAAGAGACTACCATCATTTGTCTGCACCAAAACTTTCCCATTCTCTATACATCCATAGAAATTGTGCAAACCCAGAATTGTATCAATTTTGAAGAGTTTTGTCCAAGAATCCCACGCCCCATATTGCATTAACATCCAAATTTCAACCTTTCCATAGATATCTTCATCCCAAACACACAAATTCCCACCCATTTCACTCAATCTAAATTCCAAAAGATCAGCATTATCCAAAAATTGTTTAGGCATCTTCACATCCTTGAAGGTCTCATTCACTAAATCAAATCCGGTTATAAACCTAGCATTCGATGTTCGAATTCGGGTCATATTCCAATGCAATGTCTCATTCACCAAAACTCCTTTACCACCCATCAAAATTGAAAGCTCGCTTTCATCAAATGCACCAATTTTCTTCCATAATTTGGACCTTAATGAATAAACATACACAAAAGTCTTTAAACTCCCCCTTTGAAGACCCCCAACAAACAACACATAATCATCTTTAAAAGAAACAAAGCCAAACCCATATATCAATTTCCCTTGAAAATTCCCTCAAGGATCAAATACATGTAGAGATTTACCCATAATTGGATTATAAACATGAAAGTAATAATCGAAACCATTAAATTTATTGCCACGCCCAAAGCATATCAACCCATTACATGAACCAATCAAAAAAGTATTAACACCATTATCATAAAAATGGAGACTTTTTATCAAAGTTAAACCCTTTTCTCCGTGATTATCATCTGGGTATTTATCATATGCACCATAATTAAGAATGTAAAAGTAATAATCAGATTTAATAAAGACACATTTTGTAGACACAAATGGGTTTGAATTAGTGCATTTTATATGAGATTTGATGAAATAAGGGGTTGAAAATATAGAATTCCATGTTTTTGACACAGATTTGAAACGGGTTAAGGAATTTACTGGTAATCTTGTGAGGATTTCAGAAAAGACGAGCTCTTGAGGTAATTCTACAAGGGAGAGAGGAAGGTTTTTGGATGATTGAACCTCGTCGTTTTGGTGATCATTGTTGTCTTTCTTCAACCTTCGTTTCTTCCTTTTTCTGTACCTTTCCATTGATCGGATCATGTGTGACGGGCGGGCTTTGATTGTTTCAGGTGGGTTTACCGGGATTCGAAGTAATGTTCCCGGCAACAAAAGAAATGAAAGAGTTGACTGTTTTATAATGTTTGCCTTTCCATGCTTTTGACTTTATCTGTACCTTCGTTCTCATTTACCAATCTATGCATGAAGTAGATAACAAAATTTAACTCATTGTTCATCCATTAAATTTGTTTTACCGGATGATGTTTGGCACGTGGGAATAAAAAGTAAGAGTATATAGTTGAAACTTAAAATTAGACTTTCAGATGAGAATTGAATTGAGACTTTGAAAATAATTGTCTCATGTTTTTATTTGACAAATGACAAAAATAGATAAGAAATCAGATTATAAAATTGTCCTTATAACTCTGTACTTTTCTTTACTTTTATTAATGGCAAAAAAATATCTTTTTATAACTTATTTAAGTCTCAACTCAAATAACATTCTCCCCTTAAGAATTTTTTTTGTGGACTTTTCTAAGTCTCAACTCATCTTCATATTTCAACCTTTATCAATTCTCATTCCCCTCGAACAAATAAAAAAACTTTCTAATCTTACCCAAAATCCCAATCCCAACCTGAATTTTCTATTGCCAAACACACCCTTATTTCTATTATTAACTCAACCCACACGCCAATTTTTTAAAAATTTTCACCGACACATTGCTCTCATTTCTTCTCAAATATCATTTTGAATGTTTTTTTTTAATTTGTTCACCAATTAGCTATGGTTAAAATTGGCGGGATAGAAAGAATACTTTTGTATTACTAATGTCAACTTTTTTTGCTCGCCAAGTGTAAAAATTCCTAAATGGTTCAGCTCCTCACATATCCCCCATAAACGCTTGAGTTGAGTATAACCACAAATTACAAATATCTGTTAACATGACTACATTTTCATATATTCCAACTGAGTTGGAACTTGCCTAACCTCATAAATCAATATCAGGACACAAGTTCCCTGAAGTTAAACCATCCACGTGGAAGCCAATGACTGGTTCATGTAATTCACTAATACTATAATATTAATTCAATAAATCATCACCATTAGAAAAACCTCAAAATTAATCATATGAACTGAAAAAAGTCACACTTGATCTTCTTCAATGGCAATTTCAACTTCTTCAGGCATTTCACCTGCAAATTTCTTTACCCCACTTCATAATTCAACTAAATTCAGCAAATTCAAACCTTTCCCAAGCTTCATATCTCCTCCATGGAGGCATTCCAAGTTCATCATAGTTAATTTCTCTCCTTATCCTTCCCCTGTTTTAGAAGAACAACCTCCCCCTGTTCCTTCCCCTGTTGAATTCATCTATGGAGCTCCGACTTCGGAATTCCAAACTCCGAAAAACAAGGATCGGAATATCAATAAATTCATTAGAGAGTTGTTGAAGGATTCAAACACAGAAGACATTGGATTGGAGTATTATGAAAAGGCGAAATCGAGTCCGATATTTCAACCTCAGAAACCAACTCTCAAGTCTGTGTTGAGGTATTTGGTAAAATCTAAGAAATGGGATTTAATTTCTGTGGTTTCTAGAGATATAAAGATGTACCAAGTTTTGCCTGATAAAGTGTTTTGTGCTAGTATTACCAGTACTTGCATTAAAGAGAGGAAGTTTAAAGTTGCTGATATGCTCTTAGAAAGCTTTGAAATTGATAAGAAAGTTGCTGCATTTGCTTATGAATCTGCATTGAGAGCCTATAACAAGCTTCATATGTATAGCATAACAATTCAGTTGTATGAAAGAATGAAATCAGGTGGGCTTGTTTTGGATCCTGGTGGGTATGTTTTGATCATGGAAGCTTATAAGAAAGTGGGTAATTTTCTGAAAGTTGAGGAGATTTTTAGTGAATTAGAATCTAGTAAAAAGCTAGAAAAAACTGAAAATTCATCTAAGATTTATGGAGTTTGGCTAGAGGCTTTAGGGAAATCGGGTCAGTATGCCAAAGCTTTGGAGAAATTCGCGCTAATGGACGAAAAGGGTATTCCTCTGAATGAGTCGATTTACAGTCAGTTGATCGGATCGTTGGCTGAGAAGAAAGAAATCAATGTCGTTGAACAACTTGTTGAAGATGCAGAGTCTAAGCAGATGCTGAAGGATCCTGCATTATTCATGAAGTTGGTGATCATGTATGTTGAAAAAGGCTTGTTAGAAAAGACTCTGGATGTTGCAAGGAAAATGAAAGCGGCTAACTTAAAGATTTCTGATTGTGTTTTTTGTGCAATTGTTAATGGTTATGTCAAGAAAAGGGACCTAAAAGCCGCAGCAAGAGTTTATGAAGAACTTGTTTCAGATGGGTGTGAGCCGGGGCAAGTGACCTATGCATCAATAATCAACGTTTATTTCCACCTTAAATTGTTTTCCCGGGCTCAGAAGGTCTTCAATGAGATGCAAGAAAACGGGTTTGACAGATGCGTGGTGGCTTACTCAACGATGATAGTGATGTATGGCAAGTCTGGGCAATTGAGAGAGGCGATGAAGCTCTTAGCACAGATGAAGGAGAAAGGCTGTGAGCCTAATGTCTGGGTATACAACTCGCTTATCGATTTACATGGGAGGGCGAAGAATTTGAGGCAAGTTGAGAAGATATGGAAGGAAATGAAGAGGAGAAAGGTAAAGCCTGATAGAGTGAGCTACACTAGCATCATAGGAGCTTACTCAAGATCGGGAGAGCTTGAGACATGCGTAGAGTTGTACGATGATTATCGGAGGAATGGAGGGGCAATTGATCTAGCTTTAGCTGGGATTATGGTGGGTGTGTTTTCGAAGACTAATAGGATCAATGAGCTAATTAAGCTACTGCAGGATATGAAGGCAGGGGGGATTAGATTGGATACAAGACTCTATAAATCAGCTTTAAATGCATTCAGAGATGCTGGGTTACAAATGCAAGCAAGATGGTTGTATGAGAGTTTTGGGATGGTTTCTGTTAATCATCAGATTTCAAATAATGGTAGGATGAGAAGGAGGCCTGTTCTGTTCTAAGCATAAAGCATACAAGAGAAACAAAATGTAAGTAAGCTAAGCTGAAAGATGCACAGATATATTGGTCAGTTGGTTTTGTACATATTTATGTGGTTGTATAATTATGTTGATTCTTAATGCCTACTCGGCTATTCCAACTAGTATATCAGTATAGCACACAATTTTATGGGCATTTTTTGGTTGAATAAGAAATCAGTCATTCATAAAATCCTCATCAATGCATAATATAGAAACCATAGAGAAGGCATAGCTTGTGTTTTACTATAACATTTAAAGAAGGGAAGGAAAGGGAGGAGAGCTAAGATTGGCGATTTTCCTTCCAAATGTTCTCCAATATCATTCCTTTCAGTAATACACATTACCATTGTTGCAATACATATTGCCGTAAAAGACAGAACTTAGTACTAATGCAACATAAATATAATTGATCCAGAGAACATACATCTAACACACGATAGTATTCCTAAGCAATATACTAGCACATTAAGGAAGGAAGGTCAAACCGAGAAATGAGACTCTCGCCTTATAAACCTCTGCATAATTAGGATACCTAGTGATAGCATGTGAAGGTGGATCGGTATTTGGATCAACAAGCTCAAGTCTAGTTTCTCTTTGAATGCGTACAATGCCATTGTATGTGAATCCCAAGACTTTGATAGAGTTGCTATAAATAACTAGAACATTTATTTTTTTGTTTAAGACTACCTATTAACTTTTACGTTAAATATCAGTTAGTTTATTCATCACTTAACTCACGGGCACTCTAATTTGATTTTCGCATCAGCATATATGTACCAGAATATTCCTCTATCCCTAACTCCTTTAACCTTCCATTAAAATTGAAATTAAAAATTTAGATACATTTTAGGTAAGTAGATGAACAATTTTACAGCATAGATAAAAAAAAAAGCTAATTTTCAAAGCTTGAGCACAAAAGGTTTTAATGGGGAAGAAGAAGAAACATAATTTTGAATTAAGAACCTATTTCAATCAAAAAGTAGGGTTTATAGTGCAACTTCGGTGAAAGACATGGTGAGTTGGTCTTGTGCAGATTTATGTGATTTTATAATGTTGATTCTTCATCCATACTCCTTACACACTAATATGTGCAGTTTTTGTTTTGGATAAAAAATCAGTCATCCCTAAAACCCTCGTCATGGATATAATATAGAAACCATATGGGAGGCTTAGCTTCCTCTTATTAGAGTGTGTTTGTTAACATTGAGGAAGGGAAGGGAACAAAGAGTGACGATTTTCCTCCCAAATGTGAAAGACATCTCTTCAATTCCATCCCCTCCATTTTCGTCCCTCTTATTTGTTGTCCAATTAATACAAATGTCATCCCTTCATTTTCCTTTCCTTTCTTTCCCTCCATTTCCTCCTATCGAATCATAGCTAATGTGAGATGTTGAATGCTTTAGAGTACTCATATCAGGGACCTCGCTAGTACGAACATGCAACTGCGTAACTAAGATGTGTGTGAGCAACCAACATACAACTTATGTATTTTTTGTAGTATGAAGTAGGCAATATGTAAGCTAAATATACTTTCTTTAGTCATCCATACAATAATATAATAAATGCAAAAAGTAATTAAAAACACCACACAAGTATAAAATTCATTCACAAATCCACAAAACATGTGGTTTTATTTTCGTACATAAATAAAGTTATCAGTAATACTCCTCTGTCCCCTTGATATTGCTATTGATAATGACAGTTCTCCTCACAATATATTACTATCAGTAGCAATCTCTACAGAAAGAGTACTTGTTAATTATTACCATTAACATTAAGGCTTTGACATCATGGTGGTGGCATTCTTGCAATTAATATGATTGATCTAGAACATAAGATAGTACTCCCTAAGCAATATACTAGTACTTTATGGAAGATCAAAAGGAGAAATGAGACTCTCAACATAATCAGTCACATTATAAACCTTTGCAAAATTAGGATCCCTAACAATGGCATAAGGAGGAGGATCAGCATTGGGATCTAAAAGCCCAAGACCATTTCCTGTTTGAATGCACACAGTACCATTATATATGAATCAAATATACATATCCGGCTTTGATAGAGTTGCTTACAGTACCCGGCTGAAACTGAAGTTTGTATATCTTCTTCCAAGAATCCCACTTGTTATATTCCTGTAAAATCCAAATCCCAACTGCATATCCCTGTTCTTGTTCTGCAGGATGCTGCACAAGCATTACACACAGAGAATTGTCTTCTCTAATGAAACTCATCAATATCTGGCACGATTTCTCGATTAGTTCAGGTTCATTGATTAAGAAAGGAAACCTTTCAAAGGTCTCAGCAACCAAATCAAATATACATATCCAATCATACCAACTAAGGTAATACAATGCTTCGTCCATGAAAACCGAATTACACCCCTCTTCGAAAGGCATATCCCATTCAGCCATATGACATATTTTCCTCCATCTAGATGTCCTGAAAGAGTATACAAACATACAATCCTCAAACACTGGTTTACCCAAAAAATACACCAACACAATCTTATAGTCATTTATAGAGCTAAGGTAGCCGAACCAGCAAGAATCCTCGCAAAGGAAAATCTTACTCTTACCCCTTTCCAAGGCAATGGAATTTGTTTGCATTCATTTGTTACAGGATTCCATATCAACATTAAATCTTCCATATATCCATAACTGGTTTTCTTACACATAAGGTACAAACAAACAAGCCCATGGCAAGAACCAATTAAGAAACAGTAATAATCCTCATAATAACTAGCAGGGATTTGATTATGCACTAAGGCTAAGTGTACACCTTGAGTAATATCAAGATAATCTTCAAACTGAAGCACAGAGAAGTAGTTTTCCTTTTGTGAAGCTAATGTTAGAGGTAGTTTGCTTTTGGTTGAATGATCATGATGAGAAATGGCAAAATTAGGGTCTGAAATCAGAGAATTCCATTCTTTTGAGACTAACTTGCATTTTCCTAGTGTTTTTGTGGGTAATCGGAATAAAATTTCATAGAATAAATCTTCGGTTAATCTCATTAGTGGGTTTTCTTCATACTTGGTGTTTTTCGTCATTTTGAACACTAAAAATCCAGTGAATACTGAAAGTTTTCTAGTAACCGAAAAACCAATATCAATAATTCAATATACCCAAAAGGATTGCAACAAAGAAATAAACTTTAAGATGAAAAAGGTGCTAAAAAAACAAAGAACATATTAAAAAGACCCAGTAATTGATCTCTTTGACTTCAAGTCTGAACCTTTATCACCTAAACCTTTATTTCTAATATGTTGCTACTACCATTGCAAAGCAATTGTTATTTCTGAGAACTAAACCGCCATGATTATTTGAAATTTTGAAGAAAGAGACAGACCATGGTAAATTGTAAAAATTAGGGTTTTTACTTTCTACAGTTCAGTGGGTTGAAGTTCACCCCTGCTTATAAATTAAGTAACATCAAGTCTTGTAGGAGACCATCTTACCGTGAGACGTATCTATATAAACACTCTAATTAATTTTTTTTAGAAAAAAACAACTAATTAATGAAATTAAAAAGAGTTTTTTTTTTTGCAGTTTTTTTAAAGTTAATATTAGATCAACCCATATTAAAGAATTTGCCATTAAGTATTAGGGTTAATTCTTTGGGCTCGTGAATAGATTTGAGGTACTCATTTGTGCAAGTGTTGTAAGAGACCGAGCTCATACAATTTACACATTTTTTTATTGATCATTTTATGATTATAAATGAGTATTTAAACGTTATGAATGATCACTTTAAAATTATTAATAATCATTTTGAAGATGTGATTAGGAGCACACACGATTCGGTCTGGTTTGACACAAAAAAAGACCACACTAGAAATTCCGGCGTGAAAATTTATCGGATTAGACCAGACTAATTATAACACCAGATTAGACCGAATTAGATCGTTCTACAATGGTCTAGTCAAGTCTAGTCTATGGTTTATGTCTTTTTTAAGCACTTTTTTAACTTAGATAATGTGTTCGTCTATATGTACATAAATACTAATACATATTTCGAGCTTTAATTAAGTCTACGAAAGTCATGACTCATGAAAACCACATAAAAACATATTGTTTCATACCTAATATAATTCAAGTACATTAACCATAAAGAAAGTACATCACCATTCGCAAAATATCTAGGTAGTGTTTCAAGTCTTCAACCATGGATAAGCAAAATACATCACAAAAGAAACATTATAATAATAAGGTACATCAGTACATACACAAATTTTTATAATATAAAACATAAAGTATATCTGATAGTAGTCACAAATCAGCAATAGCAACGTCATCCATGAATAAGTAACAATGCACTATGAAATGTCGATAGGTGAAGGACGCAAACTGATCTTCGATAACTTAATATACAATAAAAAAACATTAAAAAATGTTATTCTATAAAATAAACATAACAATAATCATTATAAGAAAGATCACAGAGCGTTCTCTAGTGTGTTATATTCTCCAAGCACTCCTCAATATTTGGAGAAGAAATGCGAAACCAATCTTAACAAGAAAAAAGAGCTTTCACCATCTTTGAACTTAATAAACTTCGAAATGTATTAGCAACTCGATCTCCGGTGCTTAATGAACTTTTTGATGCAACTATGGATACAAGAATGACTAGCACATCACGAGCTATAAGAGAGAGATTGTGAAACCTTAAACTATAGATTTTCCACCAAGTCAAAATATCAAGAAAAAATTATCCTAAATAATCTCAGATATTCTTATTTGCTATGAATAATCCCTACTATTAATTATTTCTAAATAATACAATCAACCTTTGTACGTTTTCTGTTGATTGCACCCCTTGCCACATTTTAGTCGGCTACCATAGGTATTTACTTGTCATTTTACTCAATTCTTCCTCCTTATGATTCTTTGTTGGTCTACCCTACTCCTTTTTGTGTAGAAACTTAAAGTAACCAATTAAAATGTGGCAAGAGGTGCTATCAACAAAAAAGATACAATGGTTGGATTAATTAGAAATAATAAATAGTAGGGATTCACAACAAATGGACAATAGGTGGAATTATTTAGGATAATTTTTTCAAATATCAAAGCCATCTCCATCTTCTTCTTTTGTAACCTCCTTAAAATACTTGTCCACCTTTGTTTTAGTGAACTCTCCATCCTCTCGAGACTCTTTGAGTTTTTGAACTTAGATCTCATAAATCCTTTTTTAGGAAGACTAGATTCTACATCTTTTTGCTCGAACTTGAAGCACCATCACTTTGGTTCTTTATTGCAAGTGTGGAATGCAAGCCTTTATATTCATCATATAAATCATAAAGGACACTCTTTAACCGCATACAAACAATGGTAGCATCATTATCTCTTGTGTACATTATTTTTCTTCAGCGAAATTTGCAAAGAAACACCTTTTAAAACCCCTTTTTTGTAAAGAAACACCTTTTATAATTTTTTTTGTAAAAAAACACCTTTTAAGAGACTTTTTTAAAAAAAAAAACACCTTAAATCAGTTTCCCGTGACTTTTGTCAACTTTCCGGCGTTGACTATGCCATTTGTCAACTTTCCGGCGTTGACTTTTGTTTTTATTTTTATTTTTATTTTTATTTTTATTTTTATTATTAATATTATTTTTTTTTAATTTTTATTTTTATTATTATTTAAAAAAAATAAAATAAATAATAATAATAATAATAATAATAATAATAATAATAATAATAATAATAATAATAATAAAAATAAAAATAATAATAAAAATAAAAATAAAAACAAAAATAAAAAAATAATAATTTTTTTAAAAATTTAAAAATTTTTTTTTTTTTTATTATTATTTTTTTATTTTTCCTTTTGTTTTTATTTTTATTTTATTTTTAATTTTTATTATTATTTTTAAAATTTTTGTTTTTATTTTTATTATTATTATTATTATTATTATTATTATTATTATTATTATTATTATTATTATTATTATTAATTTTTTTAAATTTTTTTTAAAATAATAATAAAATTTAAAATAAAAAAAATTAATATTAATAATAAAAAAAATAAAAACAAAAATAAAAAAAATTTTAAAAAAAAAAATAATAATAATAATAATAAAATAATAATAAGAATAATAATAATAATAATAATAATAATAAAATTAAAATAAAAAATTAATAATAATAAAAATTAAAAATAAAATAAAAATAAAAGCAAAAGGAAAAATAAAAAAATAATAATAAAAAAAATTATTTTAAAAATTTTTTAAAAAAAATATTATTATTTTTTTTGTTTTTATTATTATTATTATTATTATTATTATTATTATTATTATTATTATTATTATTATTATTATTATTTATTTTTTTAAAAATTTTTTTAAAATAATAATAAAAATAAAAATTTTTTAAAAAAATAATATTAATAATAACAATAAAAATAAAAATAAAAGTCAACGCCGGAAAGTTGACAAAAGTCACTGGAAACTGATTTAAGGTGTTTTTTTTTTAAAAAAAAGTCTCTTAAAAGGTGTTTTTTTACAAAAAAAAAATTATAAAAGGTGTTTCTTTACACAAAAGGGGTTTTAAAAGGTGTTTCTTTGCACATAATCCTTTTTCTTCATCAACCCAGTATCCCACTCAAAAACAAAGTTTGGATGAGAGAAGATGATGGACAAACTATACTTATACCCCTTGAAAAAGGGGCTAGAGGAATGTGATCAAGTTTTGTGTACGTGTGTCTAATCCCAAATTTTATAGTTTTCTATTTATGTCTAAAAATAAGTACAATAACAACATATATCATAACATTCAACTTCTTAGGATCCCCCAATACTTATCACATTTCTTTCATTTTCTTTGCCAATTCTATTATACTCCATTTCACATTTGAATTGCTGGGAAAATCATATTTTGGTTTAGTTTCTTTAGTATTCTAAGGTAATTGTTTGATGGGAAATTGCCGTAATTGTGAGTTTTAGATTTTTTTTTACATGATAGATAAATTTTAATTTATAGGATGACTCTGAGCTTTTATCTATTTATATAATATACAAAATGTTAACCTCATTGTTAAATAAGTATTCAATTTGAATATATTTTTGAAAAATGTACTAATAAAGAGATAATCGTGACATTTATTTTAACAAAAAAATCGTTATAATGAATAATCATAACATAATTTTTACAAAATTCTAAACTTTTATATACTAAGCAAAAAAATTTAAAAAGTTAAATTTATCGTGCACATAAATTTTTTTTATCAACCATGGGAAAATACAAAATTGATCAATAAGTGAAGTATTTTGGAAACACTATGATGGTGCTCCCCGTAGAGGTCTCTCCTATTCTCCTTACTAGTCCTCATTAGAGATGACAAGACAACAGATCTTATACCCTGTTCGGATCCGTGGATTTGAATTCGAATTTGTGCATCCGGATCCATTTGACGGTTTTGGGTCCTATTCTTTTTATCAACACTTCGCTCCTGCCTCATCCTCTGTATCATCCCATTATTTTATTCTCATTGCTCATCTGTTCTTTCTCCCTTAAACCCTCATTCTCTATCTAACTGTCCCTCACCTTCGGTGCTCCCAATCCCAAACACCTCATATCCACATCCTTGTCGCACTCTCGTTGCTCCCCTAACCACCGTCCCCCGCCAGTATGTACTCCTCTCTTGTCTTTTATTTTTTTTCTTGATTATTGTAGGATTTGTTAAGGTTATTGTAGGTTTTGTTAGGGTTAAGCTATTTTATAACTTTATTTTTCAAGATTTTCGATTTTGGGGATTTTGATTTTTAGGGTATTCATTTTAAGGATTTTTGAGTTTTAGAGTTCACATTTAGGTGATTTTTAATTTTTACGGTTTACAGTTTGGGAATTTCGATTTTTAGGGTTTAGATTTTGGAGATTTTTGACTTTTAGGTTTCTTTTGGGGATTTTTTTTTATTTTTTTCTTTTACGATTTTTGTTGAATGGAAATGAGTATTAGAATATATTTTTTTTTTGTTTTTGGTGCAATGTTTGTTGTTTTCGTTGTGGAGTTTAGTTGATGTTGATAAGAATGTTTGTGATTAATGTTTTGTTGTGGATATAGTAGATGGAAAGGTGTTTTTGAATTTGGATGATTTCTTCTTATTTTATTTTGGCTCTCTGATTTTCAATTTTTACTGATTTTTGTTTGCCTTTTCATTTTGTTTTTTTTTTTTTTCAGCTTTATGTTTCTGTGCTGTTTTGGTTATGGGTTTGAAGGTCTCACATTTTCCTTCTGTATTCCAATTTCTAAAGATTGAATTTTATTTTTATCACTGCTCCATTGTAGTTATCAATCAAGGTGCTCAATTTTTGTATTCTCTTAAAGGGAATGAATGAATATATATATGTCTAGCCCTTGCATTTCTCTTCTTCTGAGTTAGAACTGAGAATTTTAGGGTATGTTAAAGTAAATGGGAAATGGATGACCTTCTTTATACTTTATTCATCACTGTGATTTTGGAGTCTTAAGAATAGTGTTAGGAACTGTAGATAATGTAGAAGCACTTCAATATAAAAGTTTAATTTTATGAAATAAAAGTTGTCATATTATATAGGCAGTAGGTTTTTTACTTGTATGCTCGTATCTAATAAAGTCATGCCTTGAAATATTCAGGGAAAAATTTGGATATAACACATATCCTCTCCATGACGAGAACGAAGCCAAACATATTGATAACTGGAACCCCTGGGACTGGGAAAACAACGATGTCATCTGCACTTGCGGAAGCTGCCCAACTTCGACATGTGAATATTGGAGAATTGGTCAAGGAAAAGAACCTACATGATGGTTGGGACGAGGAGCTTGACTGTCATATTATTAATGAGGATTTGGTATGCCATTTATCTTAGACTTTTATTGAAAGAATCAAACAAATTGCCGTCAGACCTTCCTTTCTTTGTTAGTACAGTTTTTCAATTACCGTTATTGTTATTGCACACTGATGCTGCAGGTCTTTCGCTTGCTTTTGTGCATGTGCGCGTACAATTTTATACATGTTATGTTATTGATATGGTAATTGTTATTCCATTATCTGGTTATCTGAATTTCTTGAATAATCCTGTATTATTGCTTTTAAATAGCTAAATTTTATGACTTTTGAGTGGTGATGAGTTAATGAAATATAATCTTCATACAGTTGAGACATTTTTAAGTACGAGAAGGACCTAAAAAAGATCATTGAACCAATTAAAAGTGAATTCAATAAATGGTGGAAACAGCTTGACTTTTATGGTAGACTTTCCTCATATAAATTTTCGTTTAACTTGAAGTTCAGAAAAATATGTTGCTACATATTAACTTCCCCTTATAGTTAATATGGATCAAATTTGACTTGGTAGTTAGTTGATATAATTTTTTGTCACGTAAGGTTAAATTACAAAATTGGTGGCTTGTTAATGAAAGTCATCGTAGCGAAGTACAGGTAGGTTCTATTCCAGTCTTAAATCTAGCCAAATATAAATTTATTTTACTCTCCAAGTACAAAAATGTAGTTGGGTATTAAGGTACATATCGATAGGGAAATGAGATTCAAGATGATGTTATTGCAAGTTGATTTGGGAGAGATAAAACTCAATTTAATAATAGCTTTAGAGATATAGATCAATAGGTTTGATTAATATTTAAGCAAATAGCATTCAATCAAACTGAAGAGTTCTTCTAATTCTAATCATCAATGTTCTGCATTCTGCAATTAAAACTAGTGTGCTTCTAACAATCCAAATTCTAACCGATGTAGTAATTAGGCTTAGCGTAAAGAAACATTGCAACAGTTAACTAACAAGTATTCATTAGCAATAATTTGAAATTCAAGCAAGAACTATTAATAAAGTACAACAAGTAGTAGAGGTTCTTACAATTTAGTAATGAAAATTTCCAATCAATTGTTCTCAAAAATAGAAGTTCGAGCTCTATGCTCCATAACCATGGGTGATAACATGAAGTAGAGGATAACTTAAGTACACTTTACAGGATGATTCAATTCTAAGGCTTCCTTTGCAATTTGTAGAGATTTGATGTAGAAATTTTCTAATGGATTTCGTCATCATTTCTTTTCTGTGAATCGCTTCCAAAGCCTTTCCAAGTATCCAATTAAAATGAGGACGAAAGTGGGAAAGGTAAGAATAGCCGTCCAATACTACCGACTGACCCCTTCAAGCTGTGCAGCACACCGCGGACCATGGAGGACTGAAGATTGACCTGCAGACTGTGGTCTGGCCCCATTGCTGTGCTTTTTTTCTTCCTTTCTTTCTTGCTTGAACTTTTACATCAATATTTAACTACTAATTCAATATTTTACAATATAAAACATTACATAAATAAAACTAATATATACGAATTCCTCTCTTAAACATTATGGCATTAAACTAAATCCTAATTAGTAAAACCAAAATTGCAATTGGTAAAATACACAAAAGAAGGCATTTTCAAGTACCTAGTTACAAAGTTGATGGATTGTGGTTGTTGAACTGAAGATTTGGTGCAACATGTGTGGGTTCATAGCCCAGAACAGATTCAAGCTGTATAAGTTTTGGTTATTGTAAAGGTTAACGTTCAGGGGTTGTGGGGTTTGCAACAAGTATATTGTATGGAAAAAATCATTTTTTTGATAATTAAAAGAGGATGTCTAGTATTATCAAACCCTATTGATCACTTACTAATAAATTATTCCATGCAGTTATTAATGAAGCTACAAAGATTGTTTGGTCTTTTATCAACTTTAGTTCTGTGCATTTCCAAGTGATTTGATTTAACCTATAGGATATGATTGAATATTGGATAAATTTGAGTTGAATGTTATGAAGTTAAGTTTGATTCCACTGGCGGATGTAATTGTACTTGTGTGGATGGATCTCAATCCGATAAATCCTGGATGTAATAATTCTTGTGGCCATATGGGTTGAGTCGAGCATTAGATGGACTTTAGGCTTGGTTATTACAATTAAATGTTCTTGGGTTCATGTTTCATCTCAGGTATGTGACGAACTAGAAGATATGATGGAAGAGGGTGGGATAATCGTGGATTACCATGGTTGTGATTTTTTCCCTGAACGGTGGTTTGATCGCGTTGTGGTGCTTCAAACTGAAAACTCTATATTGTATGACAGGCTCAGCAAGAGGTAAACCAGTCTGTAGATTTTAAGATGAAGTGGCTATTGTGCTGAATCCACAGGTCTAATCGACCCGATTTTTACACGCTGGCCCCTTGGAGTTGAAGGGGAAACCCCACCTCCAAAGGGTATTGAGTGAGGTTTGATCCCATAGACCATAGCCAAGTGGTTGTGAGACTCAAACCTTGTCACTAAGCCAAACTTTGCTTGGTATCAATATTTCCTGTTTTTCAAGTTCCACATTTCCTTGAAACTGCCATGAAATTGGGAGAAATTGTGCACTTTGATAAATATGATAGTCATAATGTTCCTTGTATATGTGAATTCACCATATTATATTCATACATTGATACATTCATAAAATTTATTCGAAGTAGTAACAATAAAAGAAAAATTGAGTTGTAGGTTTCACCTCATTTTTCCTTTCTAAAACTATTGAATAGTACTTATTACTCCCTTCGTCCCTTTGAGTTTGATATACTTCAAAATTCGTCTGAGCTTTTTGAGTTAAGGGTGTCAAACTAAGGACGGAGGACTTAATTGTTACTTTTCTCAATATTTTGTTTGCATATATGATAACCCATGTACATTGTACCTTTTCATCATTTTTTGATTAATGTGATGTGAAATCCTGTTACAGAGGCTATACTGGTTCAAAGCTTTCAAACAACATCGAATGTGAAATATTTCAAGTGTTGCTTGAGGAGGCTAAAGATAGTTACCATGAAGACATAGTGGTGGCTTTAAGAAGTGACTCCATTGACGACATGGATAATAATGTGTCGGATTTGACAAATTGGGTTGCAAGCTGGTGCAATAACTCGGTCCAGAGTGATAACATGCACGATTAAAGCACATGTAGGGCGTCCTTTTCCTCCCTTCTCATCATTGGTTGGTCACCCTTCGGGATTTTTTGTCTTATGTCAAAAAGGATTCAGAATGCTTTGTGTGATTAAAGTAAAATATATGAGCTAGAACAAATTTAATTAGAGCTACTCATTGTGAGTGACCTTTTTTCGGAGAGACGACCTCAAAACAAGGAGTTTATATGCAATAATTTTATTAGTTGGGCTATGTAGCCTATGTATGAAGAGCATCTCACGGAGAGGCTCTCTTACACAAGATTTTGTGAATTTATCATAGTTGACGAGTTTTGATAATGTGAAAATAATAAGAGCATTGTACAACTTTATTCCAAAAATAAGCTTCGTAAAAATTTTATTCCCACAATAAGCGTCTGTACATCCAAACCTAGGTTTGGTATAAGTCGCTGTTACTAACATTGAATTAAAATTTTTTTTAAAAAAAAAAAAATTTATTTATTTATTTTTTAATTCGCTGTTAGTAATAGCGACTTAAGTCTTCTTCATTATTTCAGTTACTTCTTCATTCCAACCTACGAGATTAAGGAGTTGACTGGTCAACTCCTTAAGTTGCTGTTATGTTTGGATGTACGGACACTTATTTTAGGAATAAAGTTTTCACAGAGTTTATTTTTGGAATAAAGTTGTTCAATGCTCTTATTTTTTTCAAATTTTCACGAGTTTTCATGTATTCAAGTTGGAGCATGGACTCTCGTCTTCTGTCATTTTACCTCTGATAGGAGTTGTAATGAGAAAGTTTAGGTCTTAAGATGCTATGAATCAAGAACTCTACTGCCCTCCGATAAGCTGGGATCATTGGGCGTTCAAAATTCTCCTTGTTTATTACATCTTTCTATAAACGAAAGATTCAGGTAAATGTATGTACGATGGTATGAGAATTCAGAATTTGGCGATTTTGTGGAACTAATTTGGAAAATTTCTCGACTGAACACGCTAAAAATACATAGGCTTTTTGTGTCGCTTGGTGTTTCTCCAGTGATAATGTTTTTTCAGGCTGTTAATGCAAGCCATAAAATCTTCTCAGTTTGCATGCATGTCCAAAATTCAGACTTGGTATGAGGATTCTTGGACATGCATGCCAACTGAATTATATCGGTCAACTTGAAAAATTGCTCAAATGAAAATTGACTACATGTTATAGCATTATGAAAAATAAGTATAAATACAACACTTTCATCAACCAAATGTTTACTACAACTAATTGTGATTACTTTTTTTTTTTTTGAACTTAAAAACACAAGTGTTAATCAACCCACATTTGACTTGAATAGAAAGGTAAGTGATACCTGCATTTAGTTTGCATCAACTTGTATGTGACATAAACTAGAGTTTTAAATCTTTTAAGTAACTTTTCATTTGTTAATTTTGATGTATGAAGATGTTCAATATTGCTCATACCTCGAGTTTTTTTTTTTTTTTTTTTCAATCAGACTAACTACACTTTTTCAGTATGGCCCTAAATTGACTATCAACTTAGTTCAAAACCAAATTTTACCATGAACCACAACGCTCAAACTATTGTCGACTTTGATATGAATTGGATCATAATTGAATTCGAAGTTCAACCAACCGAATTTAAACCAAATGAATTGTAACCAATGAAAACCTGAAAAAAAAAAATACTAAATGTTCAACTCTAGGTGATTGCTCAACTCGGTGATTGTTAATTGAAAATATTTAAATAGTTCTATACGAATAAATGAAAATCACATAGTGCTATTTTTTTTTTTTGTTATAGTTTGTTAGGAAAGAAACAAAAAATAATTTTGGACCTAGATTCAAATTCTAGACCAAAACTCAAGTCTAAATCCAAGTTTTCCATATGCTATGGAGTTTGATCTAAGTTTAAGTCCAATGAAAAATAAAATCTAAATTTGAGTCTAACTGGAGTATGGACATAACCCGAATCCAACTCAAGCCTATCCATACTCAAAAATACTTCATCCGTTCCTTAAAGAAGTTCTCACTTTTCCAGTTTGAAATGTTTCATTTGTTGTTCTTATAAACATTCCTCATGGAAACTTCATTAAGGAAGTAAGGGAGTAACACACTATAACCCCAAACTTCAGCAAATAAATATCCACCAGTAATTAAACTTCTATCCACTGTGATCTGTGGTATGATAACTCCTCAACTCCTTGCCAGCAAAACAAGATAAAAGATATGGAAAAACAACAATAATACTTTGCCTTAATATCAAATCACAACAGGGGTACTGTGATAAACCGGTAATAATACCAAATTCTGGACACTTAAAATTTGTTTTTTAAACTTTTAATTTCACATTAGGTTGCACTTATTAATTACAGTACCAACTCTTCAACCTTCTTGAGAAAATTATTTCACAATCCAATACATTAACAAGTAAGACGTGCAATAATTACAGACATTTAAAGGGTGAAAGATCGTACATATCTTAATATAATTAAACAAATCGACATATGCAAAACGTGCAACACATTCATAAAATCAACTTCAATTTTGGAATATTATACCCACTCTTAGCTGCATTTTACTTTTACTAATTAAGTTTTTGGTGTAGAGCAATGGAAGAAAACAACAAAAAACAAAATAAAAAAATACTCTTACTACAAAGGAACACAATAGCTTTAGAATAAGATAAAAACAAAACTACAGCCAAAAATAAACATATATCAAAATCACCCAAATAAAAGTAACAAAATTGTAAGAAAAGAGATTATGTGAGTGATAAACAAAATGTGAGTTGGTAAACGGACAAGAAATGCACAAACAAAAGATAAAACAGCTGCAAAGAACGAGAAACAATTGTCAAGGGGGAAAAACAAAACAGATTCATTTGAAGTTTTATTGCCTTGATAACAAACCCTTAGAGAAGAGAAATACGAAAAAGATGGATGAACATGAAAATAGCTAAGAATTAAGCGCAACTGAAAAATATCGCAAAAATTGTTTCAATGTGTACTTTCAGGAGCATGATGTATCCGACTCAAACTAACTGAATCCGACTCATTTGACACTAAATTGAAAGCCTCACAAACTTTAACAGAATCATGGGACAAAACTAAAGCATCACTTACACCACAATTCAACGGCTCATCAGGTGTACCAACACACATACCATCACTACCGACCTCTCCGAGGGTTGTTTTGATGGCATTGGAAAAGGTGCTGTCGGCAAGGTTGATATTTTCATCTTTTGTCTCCGCCATAAAAGTGGGATTTATTTCTTGATCCTCGAGACCAAGGGCCAGCTCAGTACTCTGTAAAGGTCCACCATCCAGTGCTTTATCACTGGTGATGAAAGCAGCTTCTTTCCCTTCCATCACAGGTGTGATAGAGCCTTCAGGAAATAAAATAGTTGGCTCTTCCTTTTTAACACTACAAGTGACCGGACTGTTTGTTTCCTCCTTTACAGCAGAACATTGTTCAACTTCAAGTTGAGGAGCTGAATGACTGTGCAAGTGCTCCTCATTAGGTTTTATAGATAATATTCTTTTAGAGTTTTGTTTCTTGTATAAATCCATTGCTTTCTGCAAACAAGTTGATGACATATTATTAGGGAACATCAAGTAAACTCGAGCACTTATCAGTCCAATGTTTCATAAGATCACAACAAATAAAATAATCTACAGTGACTCCATAATATGACAAGCCATACATAAAATAAATTGATATGAGAACAGAAGATACGCATCACCATTAGTAGAATACAGGAATCTAAAAGTACCAAAGATGCACACCAAATATGAAGTTAAAATGGCAGATAATATCATAGCAAAGCATCCAACTTTTATGACAGCAATATTCAGCCTGTTAAATCTTAACGGACCTAACTTAAACTACGCTTTAACTGATTGTAGTAGATGATCAATCTCAATAACTCCAAAAATTTTCATATTATTCTAGTGCTACACATCACACTTGTCAAAATGTTTTCAAAACCTGAAGCTTAAGAAAAAGGATGAAAACATGAGAATTTCCATCTCCATTTGTTAATAACATAGACCAAACTCCAGAGAGTTACAACAGGTTGCATAATCAGATAGACATACCTGAAATATTGAATCTTTAACTGCAGGGAAAAATGCCGAGCCCATAGTCAAATCAGTAACCTCTTGTTCAGCAACTGCCATATCCTGCAGATCAGACAAAAACCTTTTAAGTACCATGTTTACTTCAATTTCATGTCATATACACAGGAAGGCAAAATAAAGCTACGGAAGATTCTATACCTCCAAACATTCAACTTCCACTTCTTCAATTAATTCAGACTGCTCCTTAACAGCAATATTTATAAACTGATTATATAATTCTGGATCAGCTATATCCATTGAAATATCAAGCTTAGCAAGGTAAGCACGCAATGAATTCCCAGTTTCATCAATGCTTGAAGATTCAGGAGTCTTCTCAGTAACCACTTTAGCTGGAGTCATTCCAATTTCCTTCGTTGACGATGGACCACTTGAAGTCTTCATCTTAAAACTTGTTCCCTCATCAAGGCAACTATTTTCAACATGAGACCTTGAAACACCCTGTCCAGAAGAAGCTTCATCCATAGAAGATTTAACCATATGGCCATCTTTCTGAGACACAGACATAACATCCATATTCACATCACCATTTGGTTTCCACATGTCTGCATTTATGTCCCTCCTTTGAGCACTGGCTAGATGCCCAGGCCCATACATGACAGATTCATCCCTTACAACGCCATTACTATCCCATCCATGAAAGTGAGGAGGAACTGGTCCATCTACCATATTTTGCCAACCCATAGGTCGTACATGACCAGGAAATCGATCCCCATCAGGCATATGATAAGGCATTCCAGGATGGTTCATGTCCAAAGGTGGTCTAACACCAAAAAGTGGAGGAAACTGAGAAATCATTGATGGAAAACCTCCATGATGTGGCCCAGGAGGTGGGAACGGCATGAAGCCATTAGGTAGAGGTGAAGGCCAGATAGGATTACCCTTCCAAGCAGATCCAGGCCCTCTTCCTCCATTGGGATCAACACTTCTCCTGTAACGACTTCCTGAGTGACTTCTAGTGTCATCTCCCAATGAACCCATGAAAGATGGACTGTCAGCACCACTTCTGAACCCAGTCGGACCAGAAGTGTGAGAAGAGATATTACCCTGACCGGATTTGTGGCGAAATGGAGATACTGCAGGAGGATACTCGTCCACTGTAGGCTTCTTCACAGAAAATTCTCTACCCTGTCTGTCCTCAATAAAAGAAGCATCTCTTACGTCATTGGAACCACTCCTTCTCTCAGCCTCATCAGCATCAAGGCTTCTTCTTCTGGGAGTTCTACTTTGAAAACGGCGACCAACACTGGTTGAAGGAGATCTTTCCTTCAAACCTCCAGGGGATGCCTTAGTACTTGGAGATCTCTCTGACAAGTCTCCAACGTGATTCTCATCAAATTTGGTGCGCTTCTCCCCTGATCTATACATGGGAACTTTATCAAGTGTCTCAGATGTAGAGACATCTTTCAAGGAATCTCCATACTTAGTCTCATCTTGAATATTATCTCTACATACAGAAAAGAATGGAGATAAGGGACTTAAACACGAAAAAACTTGCACCAACCAGTTTAAGGTAATAAACCAAACAGGCTACCAAATAAAAAAGAACTTGTCCAAAAATACACAATATAACTACTTCAGCAGCACAATCTGCAAACACATAGCTAAATAATCGTCATATTTGGAAAACAGATAAAGCCATGAAGAACTACCTGTATTTTTCTGCACTAGCATGAGTCCTGGAGCTGGGTGAGGCTCTGCGGCGACTGCTACTTGTTACATTTACATGGGCTTTTCGCGACACAGATCTGTCCTTATCAGCTTCTAACTCAACTCTTCTAGATTTATCACTGTGATAATTATCATACACATCTGGAGATCTTCTCCTTCCTCTATCATCCTTGTACCTAGACCCTTTGTCATCAACATGAGCGACATAATCATGATCGTGCTCATAGTCTCGATCACGGCCATGTTCATGGCTGTGGTCACGATCACGAATCCGTTCTCTGTCACGTTCACGGTGGTAACGATCACGACCACGTTTCCTTTCCCGCTCAAGTTCATGATCTCGCTCATGGATCCGTTCAAGTTCTCGGTCTCGATCCTTCTCCCGATCAAAGTCAGGGTGCCGCTCATCAGGCTCTCTGTCACGATCACGGTCCCGATTGCGTTCATGTCGGGTACGATCACGATCCCTACCCCTCTTACGATCTCGATCACGATCTTGCTCCCGATCTGGCTCTCGGTCATATTCATTACCATGAGGCTTAGCTTTCTTCTGAATTACATCCAAATCTTTTTTTTCATTCTTCATATGCTTATTCTCTGACCTACCGCTGGTATAATCTCTTGTAGCTCGATTATCCCTTTGTTTTTCATCCTGCTGCCAATTGTTCTTGTCTGCATCTTCTTGGTATCTATCTTGAACTTTCTCATCCTTATGAGCATCCTCCTTATACTTGCCTGACCTGGCAATATCATCCTTAGAAGACAATCTTTTGTCATCCAATTCTCGAGAGCTATCTTGATGCTTCTCCCCATCACCTGAGCCATCTTTTTTTCTTTTAACTCGTCGATCAAGTTCTCTCTCAGATTCGGTATTATTAATCACATCTTTAACATCTTTAATATTATAGTCTGAAACAAAATACAGAAAAATTAAATTCCTCCTCAAAACATAAGTATCAAAACAATTGATACAAAACGCCAACCATAATATTCTCTCTGAAATCTCGTCGGCATAGATGCTTATAAGAAAACATGAAGAGAACACAACAACATAGATAACATGCTGTACAAGAGGTAGGCATTTAAATATCAAATAAAAATCAAATATTAAAAAAATAGTTATATTATTTATAACTGCAAATAATTAAAATTCTAGAAAGTCATGCATCAAGTTCAATTTTAAATGAAAGTTTCATGCGTATTTCTCAGCTTAATTTATATATCCAAAACCCAGTAGTATGTTCCATATCCTATCTTTCAACACAGCATAAAAAGCCTCTTTTAAGACAATAATCAGGTTATGTAATGACAAAGATATATAGCATTTAATATAGATGATTTCTTGTGTAAAACTCGCTCTGGATAGTATAAAAAAAATCTAATTTACGTTTCTGTTGTATAAACAATGCCATAAAGTAATGTGGATTAAGCAGCCAGTACCAAGTAAATCAGGTTTCAAGTCAATCACTTATGTCCGATAGAGAAAACTATCAAAGTAGAAATAGCTTTGAATAGTCAATGGACACCAAGATATTCTTAAGTTGTAAAGATCCCAATGCGCCAAAACTTTAATTCCAAATAATATGGGGTTTTCAAACAAGAGTTAAGAATGTTCATAACCATAAGTTCTATTTACTTTCAAATAATTGATTACTTACAAAAAGTCATTACAAGCTTTCACTCTTCAATTGTTTCCGAACTTCCGATACATCAAAGAAATCGTGACATATCAACTAGACCATGACACAAGACACTAGTCAAGCACACGGGAAATTAGTTCCACTAGATTTCCTCACTTTGGAAAGCACGAAAAATCATTTCTTTTTATTCTTTTGATGAGAATTAAATTTCACTTATTTTTGTAATGATAACTAAACATTGACAATATAAGCAGCATACAAAAAAAAAATTGCTTGAAACTCCTACAACCTAATTGATTAAATTAACAAGTTTAGGGTGATGTAATGAACCAATGACTAGTTGTCTGAAGCATACAAAACTAGAATCATATCAAAATCCATAAATTCAACGAAAAAAATAAGTCTTCAACTGAACATTAATCAAAGAACACAAAAAAATGTGATGAAACCAGCTGCGTGAATTTGTTTGCTGCAGATTCCAAACAAGAAATTCATTCACCAAGGGAAGAACGTTGAAGTAACTATCACTGGCAGTATTACTTAAATATTTCACTACAACATCACATTAGATAATCCTGAATCAACCAAAAAACTTTTCAAAAATTAAAATTTTGTTGGCGCAGTCACTTTGTCAATCCCAAATCACTTTAAACATGAAAAATAAAAAAAACCAATCCCCGGATGCATTACATGATAGCGTACAGCTGTCACCATGCGATAGAACATGACATTCCAAAATATCTCGATCATCAAACAACCAACACAATTACTATCACAACACATGCCAAAAAAACAAGTATTCCAATATACAGTGACAATAAACAGTATGGTACTCCAATCCTAATGCTCCTTGGCGTCACCATTCTCCATTGATATTTTGAAGCCAACACCCATATCCCCAATGCATTCCCCACCCACCAAGCTCAAAGAAAAAATATTTAAGGCTTTTCACTTCTAGGTGATTCGTGATTAGTTCCATAGAGAAGCACATATGGAAGATAATGTATGCTACTGGAAAGAAGCAGTGCACAATTCAAGCCAACCTGGCAAGCTCAACCACCGGAACCCGAGTTACTTAATCAAAATACAACTAGCAAACAAACAGACCACTTCACTATTATTTTCAAAAGAATATACTTTCACAAAAACCATGCTAATAAAATCCTAATCTATGATAGACATTGATGCTTCACACATTTGTCCCATTTACCAATTACATTTTCTAACTCCTTTAAGTTTTCATTATGTAGAACGTTCAACTGTTGCTTTTGTCCCAAGTGACTCTACATTCTAGATAAAATGGTTTCATTTGTCGATGTGAATGTGAATCAGCAAAAGGTAAAAAAAACAAGACAATACTCATTGCTTAAATAAACCATATTAAGAAAGCGATAGTGAAGGGAAAGGGAATGAGGGAGTATAATAGCTATTTTGTTCCATACTATCTCATTAGTGGAAAAAATGGGTTTCGTTCTCAAACACTAATGAAAAGTGGATCACTCAATCTTTCCCCTCTACAATCTTACAAAATCACTAGTCATCAATAATGTTAAAATCATCCAGAACACCTACATTCTGCAAAAGAATTATCTGCACAGCAAGCAGAGAAAACAAGTAAACCCTGCACTCCTCCTACAGTAAGCAATGACAATTAAGACAAATGAAACCACCATTACAGCACAAATTAAACTATACAACAGCTACCCAATAATAATCAAAATCATAACATATCACCGCAATAAGGCAGTCTTATCTTATGCTCTTATTATCACAAATCATTTCACATCACAATGTATAAAGGAAACCATTAATATTAGCAATAAACAAAGTAATAAGCACATAAACAAGTTACCTTACCAGTATTATTAATACCATGTTTTCCTCCACGTTCCTCTCCACTGCCCTGTTTCCTATTCCCTCCTACGTTCTCTGGTAAAGTCTCCGCATTCCCTGAAACAACATCATCAGGTATTTCAGCTTTACTCGTCTTCCTATCACGCTCAAAACCCCCTTCTTTCTCACTCCTCTCCTTCCTCTCTGACCTATGATGCTTTGACTCCACTTTGCTCCCGCTTCTTTTCCCCTCCTCTGCAACAACCAAACTCTCCTCTCTTCGACTTGACCTCTTGAAATCACTTTTCAAATCATTCTTCGATAAGTCATGCTCTTTATTGCTATCGCCTCCCGTCCACCTATCATCAACCTCCTTCTCCTTCCGCTTCTTGGAAGACGAAGAGGAAGCACCATAATCATCAACAATAACACGCCCACTAACATCCATTGATTTCGATTCAATCTTTCGCTTCTCACCTGAAGTCGATTCTTTCAAATGTCTATTACTATTACTTCCACCACCATCATCCCTAGCTTTCTTCTCCCTCAAGCCAGATTCTTTCTCGGAATCAGAGTAATCCCTAACATCTCTAGAGCTATGCTTGCTAGATTTATGCCGCGAACTCCTCGGCATTTTTACAAAACCCTAGCTGCAAGTATTCTTCGTACGAACCCTAATTAATTCCTTTTCAAATCAATTAAATGTAACTATTAATTAAACCGCATTCATATACGTTACAAAAACTATTAAAATCAAGAGCCAATTACAAAATCTAAAGTTCCAATTTCGGAAGTTGACTGAAACCCTAATTTTCGAAAAAAAACATTAAAAAAACGCTGCGATCTGGAGTAGGAGTACGAACCACAAAACCTCCAATCACAAAATCTCCTAACAAAAATAAGTCTCCGGCGATCAGAAAATATCGGCGAGAACTAGATCGAGAGAGGTAGGGAGGAACTGGGGAGGAGAGAGAAAGAGAAAGTAGAGTGAAGTTTTTTGTCTGTTTTATCGGAAAGGTGGCTAGAGAAGGATAATAGAGATTAGAATTTTATGACGGTTTTATCCCTTTGAATTGAATGAAATTGCAATGTTTGGTAACTCGTATTGACCCGTGACGGGGGTTGTATTGGTGCTTCCAATGTTGTAACTGAACCTTAATCTCAAAAAAAAAAAAAAAAAAAAAGTTGTAACTGAACCCAGAGAGTAAAGCTATTTCTGGATAGGAGTTAAATGTTCAAATGGTATATGGTCCTATAAAATAACATAAATTCTCATGAAATATGGTCTTATTGAGAGATTATTTTTAATTGGGTTAATCTATTATATATTTTTTTAAATATTATAAGTAAAAATTAAGAATGATATAAATAAACACTTAAGATATTGAAAGTAGGCATTAAGGATACGGTAAGTAAGCATTATGAATAATGCAAGTAGACATTGACCATACGGTAAGTAGACATTAATCTTTAATGGGCTGGACTTGAGATATGTCTCTCAAAGATAAGGTCTCTCAAGAGACTATCTGATAAATAATCAATAGGTGAAATTATTCACAGCAAATAAGTAAAATATTGGATTATTTTCGACATTGTTCCGATCTTTAAATATAATTTATGTGTTTTTAAGTTAAAGAACGATGTAATATAATGGTTCCAAAAATTTATGGAGATGCCACATTTCAAAAAGCTTTAATAGGGAGAATTAAACATTATACTAAAAAGTTTGGAAAATTTCAAGTGTCATAACTAAGAAGAGTTTTCCAAATGCAACTTATTTATTGGCTAAATAAAAATGACATGACATTTGATCTTAACTAATATCTCTACCATAAAATATCTTTGATTAGCATCTATTTATAGTTAAATTGAGTATATTAGATAATATAATATAGTATTACATAATATATTATTGACAAAATCTAAAATTACAGAGTATATATATACATATAATTGTTAAAATCGAGTGTTTTGTATTGCATAAATATTATTGGCTTTATTTTTTTATATCATATGTTTGTATATGTTGATGCTAAAAAAATCATCTATTGCACGAATTTCTACGTTAGTTTATATTATTTCCCTCGATTTTAGTTAATTACATTTGTAAATATGATGTGCTTCTATAGAAAACTAATTATTAACCCTAAAATAACTAATCAAATATATTTTAAACAAATAAATATTGAAAATAGATCTAAATTTATTCAAAAGCTTTAACTCTTACAACTATTGTAAATATATTCGTAATTTGGTCTCTTGATTTTATATTTGAAAGACTAATAATTTTGTTTTTAAGATTTTCTTTTATAAAATGTCTATCAACATCGACATGTTTTATGCGCTTATTGTACCAGGTTTTGAGATATATACTTATTATCGCTTTGTTGTTACAGAATAATCTACTTGTCTCTTTTTGTGAAAATCCAAGTTATTCGATTAAATTTCTTAACCAAAGGATTTCTTTATACCTATGGCAATTCCATCAAACCCAGATTCTGCACTTGACTCTACAACTTTTTGTTTCTTATATGAGTATTTTAACTCAATTTATGTTAACATAAATAAAATGTTTGTCTAATATTGTAACTAAGACCTCATTGTTTTTGTAATACATTTAAAATTTAAAGCATTGCAAAAAAAGAGGTGAAAATTAATTTGTCTAGATTTGTGTCAAGTTTGTAGAGCCTAAGTCAATTTGTCTGTTTTTGTTAAATGATATTGAATTACAAGTGAGAATTAGATATTTCCTAAATTATTGCGAAAATAATTGATAAAAATGAATCTAAGCGTTTTTTACATTGAAAATATCTCAACAATAAATAGAACTACAAAATTTGTAGAATCGATTGATTTTACAATTCGACTTTATAGTTTGATTCTTAGAGTTGCTTTTGATTCAAAGTAAAATCTTGATATTTTAACAACCTTGCATAACAAAATATATCAAAATTGAGCTAAATCAAATTAAGCTAAATCTCTCGTGCGCACTTACAAAAATCACAAACCATTTTATCTTTGTTATCTTTGTCATAATAAAAACCAACATCCCAATTACTCAAAATTTCTCGTTGGTGTTGTTTAGGACATGTGATATGTGGTTTATTGTTAAGAATAAAATTATTTTTGAACTATAAGATTTCGCTCAAATTCTTTCTACACCCCAAAATTCCTTTTCATTTTATCTCTTTTGATTGTGCTGACGAGCAAAGTCACTTCTCTTTTTATGTCATTTTCTTTTCCTTTGCAAAGTAAAATAAGACCCAAAGCATAACTAGCTAGCTTCTTTAATTTTGTATTTTGCTATATTTTCTATATTGGTCAAACCTTTTTTCCAGCTTCATCCGAGCAAAATATTGTACCTACATTGTATAAAAAATAAAAATAAAAAATTAGTATTTCCATATTATTGCTTAGGGCCCATCTAGTTATCAATGGTACCCCGATATTATTGCACTTTATCTTTGGTACCCCTGTGTTTTTTCGAATGTTAATGGTACCCCCCAGCATATCTTGCTAATTACAAACATGACACTTTTAAAGTTTTTTTCGTTATGATGTCGTTAATTTTTGAATTCTCACCTAACCATGGTTAGTTTCTTATTGCTTATAAATCTAGGTGCATCCATTTCAAACACACGTTTCTTCTTCTGCCCTTTTCCCTTTCCTCTTCCTTCTCTCCATCCATGGCTGCTTCTGCAAGATACACATCCTTTTTCGGTAAGGTTTACTCCGGTACTTCTAGAAGACCACCTGGAAGCCCTAACGTTAATTCTATTGAAGTTGGTGATAGCTGGGTAAGGTTGAAGAAATGCTACTGTGACCCAAAAAAGTTCTATAATGTTAGGGTTTCGAGTTCAATTAACAATCTGGGAAGAATATATTGCAAATGTATTTCGTGCCAAGCATTTGAAAGGGGCTATGATGCGGATTTGAAGGAAAACCTTGATGAAGCTGCACATCCAGAAGTTTAAGGGGCTGCTCCTATAATGATGAATGGGGAACAATTTGCTGAACTCAAAGTTACTGTTCTAGGGTTGTTCAAGAAGATTGATAACTTACTTAAGGTTGTTGTTTTCATGAAATTTGTTGTAATGTTTTACCAACTGTTGTTGGCTCTTGCCATTGTAAAGTAAGATTGCAAGCATTGAAATGGTTTCTATTTAAGCTTAGGTATTATGTATTTCGCAATGTAAACTTCTTGACTTGAAACTATGAAATGTTATCAATTTCAAATTGTGCTTTGTACTTTATCATTCATTCCAAACACACAAGTTCATTACAAAATAATTTGGATCCATATGCATACCAAGCTACCGTTCATTACAAAAGAGGATTAAGATCCAAATTCATACAAAATGCTCCTAGAGCTTAGTAATTACAATCACAAAAGATGTTCATAAAAATCATTCATTCAAAAGTTAGTAATTACAATCACATAACAATATTAGTATTCACTTTGCCTTGCCCTTTCCTTTCTTTGATGCCTTCTATTTTGGGACTGACTTTTCCTTGCTCTTAGAGGTTGATGCTTCATCACTCTTTCTTGTTACCTTCTGTTTTTTTGTTGCCCCTCCCTTGCAAGTGGCCTTATTGTGACCAAAATCTCCACACTTCCCACATTAGACTGCCTTGCTCCTCTTTCCCTTCCTCTCTTCATCATCACTTCTCTTTCTGTTCTTACAAGGCCTACCAACACCTCTTTTAATCACAGGAGGTAGTATAGTAGGATGCTCAGTAGCTGGCCACTTATCTTGGTCAGGGATTGGTTTAATGCTTTGAGGCCAACTTATATTTCTGCACTGAATACCATTCATAAACAAAAGACTGTGGGGTTGGAATGAACATTCAACACAGGCTGTTTTTCACAGGATACACTAGGGTTGGAATGAACATAACAACATCATCATCATCTTCATCATCAGGTTTTGCAGAGGTTGGATTAAGTTTCACATCTTTCTGTGCATTATGCTTTAATGTTTCTCTAAGCCTCCTAGCATTATCTAACAGGGCATTAGATTTTGTGTCCTCTACATGAACGCAAATACTGTCTTTACCCTTATGCCTACTAAACATCTCTAACAATGTTTTATTATCACCTAGTTGAACATGTCTCTTTTTGTATACATGACTAAAACTGAGATGTTCAAGCATCAAATGTTCCTCCCTCTCAGCTGTATCCCAATAATCAATGATCATATCAAGCAAATTAACTAGGTCTACATCATCAACAAAAGCTTCAGTCTCTTTACCCTTGTACATAAATTTCAACACCACACTATCATCCATTTAGAATCTATTAACAAAAAAACAAAAAAAAGTACAACATCAATCATCCATTGCACAACACGATCAAATTTCAAAAAAGCCTTAATTTTTAGGGTTTAGGAATTAAATACTGACTCAGAACACTTTTAAAACACATAATTCAAGAACAAAACCCTAATGATCGCAAAATTTAGGGCGAAAAATCAAATTAATTGCACCATCAATCACGACATTTAGGGCAAGAACCCAAACAACACAATAACTTGCATGTACAGACAGAAAGGAGGAAAGATTAGGGAAGTTACCAAAGGGAAGTAAAGCAACAATGAGGAAGAAAATGCTTTGTAGGAGCTTCAGCAAAGGCATACTCAACCCAGGAAGATGATGATGAAGATAGAGTAAAGGAAGTAAAGCAGGAAGGAGGGAAAAGGAATAGCCAAAGAAAATAAATAAGAAACTAACCATGGTTGGTTTTTTAAAAGAATTAACGGCAACATAACGGAAAAAACATAAAAAGTGTCACATTTGTAATTAGCAAGATATGCTGGGGTACCATTGACATTCGAAAAAACACAGGGGTACCAAAGAAAAAGTACAATAACACAGGGGTACCATTGATAATTTCCCTATTATTAAAGTCATAGATATATGTATATAATGAATAAAAAATTAGTTATTAAGAACATTGTGATTTAAAAAATGTATAACCGAAAAGTTAATATCATATTTTATAATTTCTTATTTTTAATTTTTAGTTTCAAATCAATTGGAAACAAAAAATAAGAAACGATAATATATAGGCCCTAACATTTTTATTTGGGGCAAAAAGGATTAGAAATAGAAAATTGTATGTACCACTCCAAAATGCAAAAAAGCTTGTGGATTGTTAATCTTTAAACAACTTTTTAGGAAGGACGTTCTCGACTCATTTATTACCCATGAATTTTGGCAAATTAGACTTTATATGGATGCTTTTTGCAAGACGAAGTTCTTCTTAGAAATCTCCATTAAGTTCTTGCAACTTTATAGAACAAAATACAAGTAAAAATACATAAAATGATTAGAAATAATAATTAATATGACATAATAACATTATTAAAATTAAAAGCAAAAATAAGCTAAAAATATAATGAGTTGTTTATGCAATTAGTTGAAAGGTAATGCATAAGTTTATAAAATAATTCACGATTAATATTGTTCTTAGATGTCGCTTTGTAACTAAAAGGTCACAAGATTCCGAGTCTAAGAAATATAAGGTGACATTTGTCTTATTGTTATTCAACTCAGACACTTGTGTAGTAAAATCATCCTACTTAGAAAAGCTTACTATGTATTGCTAATTAGCGGTACAATGTTAAAAAAAAAAAAAAAAAAAAAAAAGCCTCAGAAACGCTTAATCCGACTCATTCACTCGTCCACTTGAAATTTTAATGGCGTGTCATTTCTAAAGAAAAATGCAAACTCACAAAAAACCGCCTTATAATGAAGCGGGTATTAATGGGCGGACATAAACTCAAAAATTAATATAAAAAATTGACCTTAATTGTATGAATTGTGACATTATTATAGTGATCAATATCAACTTAATGTAAATATTAAATGGATTAATCAATTAAAATAAAAAATTTTAATTTTAACCTGTGATCAATTCTAACATTAAAGTAATGAGTAATTTTAAATGGATCATTTATGATTTTTTTAAAATCTTCAATTTTAATGTTAAAGTGATCAATTCAGACCTTAAAATGATTAATTTTATATAAAGTGATTAATGATGATTTTAAATTGATTAAGTATTGATCACGTATTGTAAAAAATTATAATAAAACCGATTGGGCTATTGCATATTAGTCTCACGCTCAGGCGGTCTTTTATAAGTATGTGCCAACTCGAACTACTTAAAGAAGCTTAATACCACATCTGTCTTTTTCTAATAGTTATATTTACCATTTTATGTGAAAGCTTTTTGAGTAAAGTATAGCTATTAAAAAAAATGAGGTAGTATTTAGTTATTTACCGTTGGGAAAAGTAGCTAGGGTAATATACATGATAGTGAAAATATTATCTATTGTTATTTTGTTGATTTACTTGGAACCACGAAAATTGTGATCAATTTATTGTATGAAAGGCTAATGAGAGAGAAAGTTAGTTTTTTGGTACTTAAATTATGCCTACTTTAAGGAAAGAAAATATCTAAGTTCTAATTAGTCTCGCATAAAAATTAACAAATATATAATTAGTTATACTATTTAACGGGTAAACAGAAAATAATAAAATGATAAAATTTATACTTGAATGTATTTAAATTAGATGATTCAAATTGATTTTCTAAGTTTAAGGCTATTGTTAATTATGATATTACGCATACACTAATAAAAGATAGAAATAAAAAAGAAATTCTACGTGGTAGCATCAAATTTCGTAAAACGCCAGTGGCAGCACTTTCGGAAAATTTTTTTCAAATAGTAGCATCCAATTTATGTCTTTTCTTATTGCCGTAGCATTTTTCGTTAAATTCTTATTAATTTCCATTTAATTCAGTATTTTGACGTTTATACCCTTATTAAGTGTTGGTTGTTGTCTTTATAATTTGCCTTAAACCATTTTTATGCTCTCAAATGTTTAATTTACCATTTTGATGTTTAATTAACCGTTTTATTCATCAAAACTCTCAAATGTTGTAACAATTTTTGAAATTTTTTATCCTAGTTAAGTACATTAAGTAAACATTATGACTTCTGTAATAGTGCTTAAGGTACCTTTTGTTAAAAATGCCAACAAATTGAATGAAAACAAATTGTTACAACATTTGAGAGCGTTGATGAATAAAATGGTGAATTACACGTCAAAATGGTGAATTAAACATTTGGGAGCATAAAAATGGTTTAGAGCAAATGATAACGACAATAACCAAGACTTAATTAGGATAGAAACATAAAATTGAATAATTAAACAGAAATTGACAATAATTTAACAGAAAATGCTACGACCATTAGATATGGTGTAAATTGGATGCTACCAAGTAGAAAAATCATACAAAAATTTTACCACTGACGTTTCATGAAAGTCCGATGCTACCATGTGGAATTTCAAATAAAAACACATAAAACAAAAATCTACAACTACAACATTTTGATTTAAATATCAATTCAATCCAATTTTGTTATTATTACATCTAATAAATGATGGGCAATAAATTAAATCTTCATTATAATGATATTAACTTTTAGTCTGAATAATATATATATATATATATATATATATATATATATATATATATATATATATATATATATATATATATATATATATATATATATATGTATATATATATATATACACACACAAACATATATATATATATATGCATATGGAGGTAGAAGTGCTAGTTCAGTGTTTGTATGATGGTGCCAATTCATGGAAGCATTAGTTACAATGACAGTGCAAAATGGGCATAGCAAGAACAAAATAGGCAGGTCTTAAAAGGGTTGTTAGATTTTGATTGTTTTAATGTGAATGGGTTTAATGGCTTTAATGTGATTTAATACTATATTTTGTGTGGAATAAAAACATATTGAAGGACATTGGCTTTAATGGCTTTAATGTGATTGAATACTATATTTTTATATTTGTATTTGATAGCTTGTAATACTTGACAAATGTAAGATAATATATACAAAAGAAAAATGTGAATGGGTTGTTAGATTTTGATTGTTTTAATGTCTCATTGTTATCTTCTTGATTAAGAAAGGGTAGTTCTAACTAGAGGTGATCATGGGCGGCCCGGCCCGCCGGCCCGGTCCAACCCGGCCCGAAAAAGTGAGGGTTTGGGTGTCAAAATATGGCCCGATGGGCGGGTTTGGGTAGAAAATAAGTGGCCCGATTTTTTTTGGGACGGGTTTGGGATTTGGTGTTTGGCCCGCGGGCCGGCCCGAAAAAGTGTGTGTTCATGATTTGCATTTTAATTTGTTTTATATTATGTATAATATGTAACAATTGTATTTGATTATTTCAATTATTTTTAATTTGTGTTTTAAATTATGTATAATATGCAACAATTGTATTTGTAGTTTTGTGAATTTCTTTGTCTTTTTGGGTTTTATTTATTTTAGTTTTATATTTTTATTTTTTTGGTTATTTACAAATCACGGTGATTGATTAGAAATTATTAAATAAAAAAATGAGAGTTTTTAATTTAAAGCATTATGGATGAGTGCTTTAAGTTATAGTGAAATAATCATGGTTATCTTAAAATTAATTTAAAATAAAAAAATAATATATAACATAGGCCCGTAAAAGCCCGCAAAGCCCGCACAGTACGGGTTTGGGCAAGAACTTTTTGGCCCGCACTTTGGCCCGGCCCGCATCAATGGGCAGATTTTTGCCTCTCGGCCCGGCCCGAACCCGGCCCGGCCCGGTGTTTGATCACCTCTAGTTCTAACATTCAAATACCATGGAAACTTAGAAATCAGAATGACAGAATTGCAAATCTCAATCAACAGAATGACATTAATAAAACTAGTTATTGTTACATGTTGTATGCATATGGAATTTTTTAGTATAGGATGTCTCAATATATTGATAAGAGTTGGATAAATAAACCAAGAAATACAGAAGCTTATATAAAGGGGTTAGTGACTTTATGGAATTTGCAAAGAAAGGGACATAAAATGGTTTCATTATATGCCCTTGTTGCAAGTGTCAAATTGATAGAAAGAAAGTATTACCACTAGAGGAGGTTGAAAGATACATTTTGTTTAAAGTTTTATAAAGAATACAAGGATTGGATTTTTCATGGACCTATGACTGTTACGGAGAATGTGTGTAATCAAATAGGGCTTCCATTTATAGCTTCCAATGAATCAGAAATCTTAGGTCAAGATGATATATCGGGGTTACTTCGAGATGCTTTTGGGTCAAATATTTTTGGTGCTCCTGAGTTTGGTAGTTAACTAAATGATGAGGGGTTAGCTAATGAGACTATAGATGAACCTAATTTGCAATATGAATCTGAGAATTTCCTACACAACAACCTGATGTGAACTCTTCTTTTGAAGAAGTCAAATTTAGCAAGCTTTATGAAGCTTCTAATGAACCTCTTTATGAAGGTTGTACTTCCTTTTCAAAGCTATCATTCATCTTGCACCTTTTTCATCTTAAGTGCTTGTTCAAGTGGCCAGATAAATCATTCTGAATGTTGATTGATCTTTTACTTGATGCATTTTCGCAAATAAAAAAATTTCCTTCCTCATACTATCAAGCCAAGAAATTCATCATGGATTTAGGTTTGGGATAATGAGACAATTGCATTTGCTTGTTTTCGATGTTGCTAGGTTACTTAAATTTTATTTATGATGCCTATATTTGTGATAATCCGTTACTTTTAACTAGGTTAAGTTGAATTACAGAGAACCTAGTGGGCTAGAAATGTGGAAACATACACACACTACAAAGAGTGGTGGTTATGTAGAGGGTACATTCACTCAAGAATTCATGGTATATTAGAGTAGTGAATTGGAAATATTTATCATTATGACAAATGTGATTGCATATTTCATTTATACTTTATGAAGAAGTTGAAGAACTAAGAGCTCAAAGTCAAAAAATTCTCACTCAGCTTGCATTATTCCTAGATCAATTACAACAAAATCATAAGACAAGTAGGAGTCATTATTATTTTTATCATCCATCGAATCTTTTTCATATTAATTTTTAGTGCTTATGGTAGAAGTGTAGTTTTTAGTTTTTTTATGTTATGTGCAATTTTGCTTGCAGTTGGATGAAGTAGATAGGATAATGACTTATATAAAGTTTTTTATATTCAAGAAGAGTTTGGTATTTAAGGTAATCCCATATTTGAAAATAATTTTTGGCCTTGAATCACAAACGGAGAGTGTATTTTGGCTAAAGTTTTGTGCATTTTGTTTGATTTGTTGCAGATTTTTGCAGCTAATGTTCATATTATGACCAATAAATCATCTTTTGCGAAAGTCTTGATACTAGAGTGGAAATTGCAACATAATGAAAACAATTCTGCAGACCTTCAACTTTTGGCAAACTTTTAACTTTTAAATTTTGCTCTCTTAAACATCGATGAATATATATGTGTATGTGAAAATATTGATCAAATTAGGCACCTATGTTGCTTAGACTTTTTTGACCAAGCTACAAAAACTTAAGGTCAAAGCTACATCAACGAATGTATGTGCGTATATGAATATCAAATGCTAATACTTTTGTGGATATGATTGATTTGGTATGATATTCGTTAGTAATTATGTATGTTTGATGAATTTAATATAGTATGGAAAATATATACATTTTCAACGCATGTAAATGTCTAAAGCGTATATCTAGATATCAAGGGCTTTAAAGGGTTTATTTTCATTTAGACGTATAAAAGCGTTTGAAATATTAAGCACTATCCATATGAAAAAGCATTTCAAAAATTTAGCATTTCCACACAAAAAAGCGTCGACAATATTCAGCATTTTCCACGCTTCAAAGCGTCTAAAAACGTGAAATTGTAGTATGGATTTAAGGCGGAAAATCTTTTTTCCACAGTAAAAAGCGTCGAAAAACAGATATATCAGCCACTGTAAAAAGCGTTGAAAAAAAGCATCGAAAATTTGTAACTACAGTTTTTTAAACGCTTCATTAAGCGTCGAAAATATATTTTTTGACGGTTAAAACCATCGAAAAAACCATAGTTTTCCCGTCGAAAAGCTCCGTGTTTTTTAGTAGTGAAAACAAATAAAAAAATGAAAATATAAACAATAACGATTATAATTCCTAAAACTAAGCATATTGTTTTGTATACTACATTAATGTTAAAAGTTATATTTAATTAATTTAGTTTTTAAAAAAACATAATTTAAGTTGTTTAAATGGACTTGTCACATGATAAAAGGGTCTTATAAAAAGGCCTTGCATTTATATTTATATATGTAATAAAAAAAATTACTAGTAATTCTCCCTTTTCTTAGTAACCCATTAATAATCATGGATCTAAACACACTAATTATTCCCTTCTTTCTTCTCACCTTGATGAGCAACTTTCCCTTCATGGTGAAGAGCTCTAACTGCTCCATATCCAACTGTGGTGATCTTTCGAGTAATCCGATGTCCTTTCCGGGTTAAAAATTCGGGTCAGCCACCCAACTCTTGTGGTAATCCGGGTTTTGATGTAAGGTAAATTTAGTGTAAAAAGCATTGATTATGGTGCACAAGAAATATGGATAAATGATCCCAACAATTGTTTACCAAAATACTTCTTACCTTTTACTCTTTCAAGTTCTCCTTTTGCTTCTATTTATCACCAAGATTTTTCCTTCTTTAATTGCTCAAAAACCCTAAATTTACCCATTTGAACACTTTTATTGGTCCAGTTAAATGTCTTAGTGGATCAAATTATTTTATTTATGCAGCAATCACTTATAAAAATGGTACACATGTAAATAACCAAATGGCCTTATTATCACGATTGAATTGTACACACCTTTTAAGCTCCGCTTGGGTGGAAGTTAACGACTGGCATCAACCTAGGGTAAGGTTGGGGGTCGAATGTACACAACATTATCCTTGTTATACACTTTTTAATGATACTAAATAGGTTATTTTCAATTTTAAACATCATCTAAAACTTCACATTAAAAAGTGCATATGCTTTAATAAATGAAGTTATCATTGTTCATTATAATCCAAACAAAAAAACTATAAATCTTTGATCCTATCGAAATAAGAAACATTCATCTCTAAACTATGCCAACATAAAATTGTAGGCGAAAATTACTATTCAATCATCTTGAATAATCTTGGTTAATTTGGTGTGGCTATATATGTTAAGAGGGTAGAACCATAGAATTTAGAATCTTTCCTTTTATTTTTTTGGCTGTAAATTAGTCGGAATCTATTCATTAGTGAAGCAATGTATATTAAAAAATGCAACTTGCATTATTATTTAGTTTATTATTAAATTTGTTGTTTCAATAACTAAACATGAATATTTAGGTTTTTTTGAAGGAAGTTTTTTTTTGGAGAAGACTTGAAATTTATAGTTTTGCATATATTTTTTGAAGGAAGTTTTGGAAGATAAATTGATGAGGCTATGTGCATGTCTAGTTAAAAAGTTGAATTGCACAAAAGATTTTATATATTGAGTTGGCCAACTCACTACAGAAAATGTTTTTGGAAACTCTAATCCATGGAAAGTATCTTATGTCAAGATTACATCATCAATATATACAACTACACAAGAGTGAAAGAAGCATTTGTTTCATTAACGAAAATAGAATAACTATTTTTTAATTGATAAAGCCTTGGTGTAAAAGTTCAAGATTACATCATCAATAGATCTCAGGTTCGAATTTCAACCATCTTTCATTTAAAGTGAGATATTTAGTGTCAAGTTTGGTATCTGTACTACATCCACAATTCTAGCCAAAAGGGCTCTTGTGTAAAGAAGCGTGTTAGAGTATATATTTTTAATATATTATGGGAACTCAACCATCGGCTTAAAATTTTAGTGAATTGGTTCCTTGACATAAAAGGTGAAAACATAGCCATGAAAGAGCAAAACAAGTGTCATACTCCTATGTGAGTCCATGGAGTGCGGTACCCTCAATGGTGAAAGTCCAATAGTCGAGAGCATTACTATTATGCTCAGCCAAAATATAGCTAAATATTGATATGTTACTAATAATATTATATATATTGATATGTTTGGATCCTGTAATCAAGTATCACCTTAGTGTTCAAAAATCATAACTTTGTCCTTTATGCATTACAATTTAAACATGCAATGATTTGGACGCACATAATTAATTAAGAACAAGTATTTTTAACGAATACTAAACAAATAAGAAAAAAAAAATACATAAGAAATAGACATGCATATGTTTATGTAAAACGTTAGCTCGTAAAAATAATTGGAAAATACAAAGCTTTCACATGACATAGTAGATTTTCACAGCTGTAATGGTATATTTAATTAGGTTTCTAATTATCAGAATAAAGGAGTCCAAATAAAACTTACATATTTTATCAAAAAAAAAAATAAAATTAGTTTCACAGCAGAAAAAAGAAATTAAGAAAATAACATGTTAAATAAGCTAACACATCAAAGGTTTTCTATAATCAATAAAGAGTTTGAGATCCGTATTCACTCTGTCTCTTCAAATCTATTTGAGTTCATTGTAAAAGTGACCTATTTTAATAGAAACTATCATTAAAGTAGCAAATTCAAAAGGATATAACTGTGTATTTATACTTAAAGTATGTATTTTATCTTAATTTAATGTCATTTATCGAAGGGTCTTGGGTTCACAACTAAATCTTTTTGCAGAAGAAAAAATTGAGTCGACTTTTCCTTTAGGTCTCAGAAAAGTTAACTCGAGTTTAGAGTTTATTTCGCCATAGTTTACTTTTTTCAGTTAGTTTTTTTTTTTGGATATTAATGACTATATTTTCTAATTAGTCATATAAGTAAATTTATTAACATTACCAAAATCTATCTCACTAACTGATGAATCCCTCTTATTTTTTCTTTTTTCTCCGATATTACCTAACTACCATTGTAGTTTCACTACAGCTTGACAGAAACTTTTATACGTCAATAAAAGACATCTAAGCTAATTGTGGATGTAGTCAAAGTTAGATGAACAACATAAATCTTGTTGTATATGTTGATTGATTGCTCTTTTCTCGCAAAATTTTCATAATCTACAATTATAGTTCTGTCATGGTATTATTTACTCAATTATTTTATATATTTAATAATTTGCATCATATTACCATAATACCCCTTGACCTCTACAGTTGACCTTGACTTTTGGTCAATGGGCTTTCCTTTTGATCTCCCTTCCTCCCTGAATGGCCCATGGGCTCCTCACTTCCAGAATACCCTAACTTCCCTCTCAGGAAGTAACTGCCTATTTGACCTAACTTCCCACTTACTCACAGTTGGCTGGTCATCCTTCTCTTAAGGCTGATAACTGCCAACTACCCTCCTGCCTTCATCACAGCCATCAGTTGCTACCCACTATCTCCATGATGGCAACTACCCTTCAGCAATAACCTCCTCCTTTGCCACTATAAATAGGGGTTATCATCAAGAGGGAAAGATGATCTGAAATAGCATACAAGAGAACTATTGCTTATATTATTCACTTAACCTTCCCAAACACCAGCATTAGCATTAGCTATCTCAGTCACATCCATCTCACATTCCTTCTTTAATCAGTAATTCATTAATTTCCGATCCACGTTCTAACTTGAGCGTCGGAGGGGTTTTCCGGGAGATCACCCCCCGGACAAGGCTAACAAGTTGTGTTGCAGGAGCTTCCTCTTATAAACCGCTTCACTTGATCATACTTCCGTCAATCTCCAGGTATTTCAAGTGTCTTTTGCACTTCCTCGTTTCATTACCGAAACAGTTTGGCGCCGTCTGTGGGGACTTGAAACAAAAAGTCATGGCTCCTAAAAAGAATCCTACACAAACTGCAACAGTGCATAGCACAGATACAGACACTTCCGCAGGTCACGCTAACAATCAAGCCGTGACCCGTCGTGATCTGGACATGCTAGCACGAAATCTCACGGCCGCGTTCTCTGAACAACTTCGTGCCGTCATAAACAATACCCCTACTCAGCAACGAGTACTGGAAGATATGGCTGCACAGATAAAAAACCTGGAGGAACGAATCGAACACCATCCTGAGATACCCAAATCCCATGAATCTCAAGAAGGGAACTCGAGGACTTCCCACTCCGGTAGACGCAATAAGAACAGGCGGGAAAGGTCCAAAACTTACCCGCATCCTGGCAAGACAGATACACGAGATGGCGACTCCAAAACCGCCACTCCGGATGCTCGAACTTTCCTAGAGAGCAAAAAACGAAGGACGTCCGAGAGCGTCCAGTCCCTGGTAGATAAAAGGAGGGAGGAAAGAAAGAAGGCGGAACTCGCTGGATCTAGCCGCCCCCTCATTTCCGCCACCATGCCGCGGAATGAGGCCACCAAGAGTGTCCTCCCCGAAGAGCCCATATCATTAGTCTCTCCCCTGGCCATGGAGATACTGAATACTCCCAACCCCGGGAAAATAAAGGTGCCAAACATGGCTGCTTTCGATGGCACGTCATGCCCACAAGAGCACCTGACGGCATATAAAAATCTCATGCTGTTGTACACCACCAACTCATCGTTATGGTGTAAGTTCTTTCCAACTACTCTTACAGGAGTAGCTTTGACGTGGTACACCTCCCTTCCCGGAGGAAGCATCCACAACTTTGCCCAATTAGAGGGCAAGTTCTTGGGCCATTTTGTAGCCTCAAAAAGGCAGGAGAAATCAAACTTCCACCTGCTTAGTGTCACTCAGTTGGAAGGAGAATCCATATCCTCCTATCTCAAGAAGTTCCATGAGGCAGTGCTGGAAGTAACTGATTTGGAGGAGTCAGTTGCGCTAAACGCCCTAATCAACGGAATGAAGGCTCAACGGTTGAAGTTCCAGTTGGTTGAAAGTCAAGTAAAAACATATGCAGAGGCCATGAAACAATGCCAAAGCTACGTCACGGCCTCGGAAATATGTCAGGCCCATGACCCGAAACGGCGGAAATCCGAAAAGAAGGAAGCCGGGTCCTCTCTTCCATCCTCACGGCGTAGAGAGGAACATTCTCCGAGGGAGAAGAATTACATGCCGCGTCGTCCTGGGCCACCATCTGATATGGGACCTCCACGAGCCAGACAGGTATATGTCACAGGAGGAGAGAATAGGACGCGGAATCTGGGGGACGGAGGCAACGACCCAATGTTCAATCGAAACAGGAGGGACATTTTCTTTGCTGTTCGAGATCAATTGCCGGCTCCACCTCCTGTTACCACCCCCTCTGATAGGCGCAACTATAATCTGTGGTGTGACTACCACAAAGAGCACGGCCACACTCTGACGCAATGCCGCGAACTTAAACGCATCTTGCATCAATTGGCTGACGAAGGAAAATTGTCCAGATTCCTCAACCGGAGGGATTACAATGCGGAAAGAGAAGGGGAAAGGAGGCCGTGGCAACAGAGACGCAGATCCCCAAAGAGGAACGAAGCCCGACACGAAAGTTCCGACACTCAAGGAACTATCAATATGATTTTTGGGGGATACACTGACGAATATCCCACCATCCGGGCTGCAAAGAACAGTGTCCACACTTTGCTGAAGGGGCCTCCCAAGGCCTCATCTAAGGGACCAGTCATGAAGTTCGATGCCACGACCTCTCAACCGCTACAACAACCCCATACCGACCCTCTGGTGGTCACTCTTAAAATCGGCCAAATGAAGGTCAGACGGGTGCTGGTAGATACGGGAAGCACGGCCGATCTTATTACAATGGAGTGCTTGAGACAAATGAAGTTCGAAGAAAAGCACTTGCAACCCCTAGACAAACCTCTGATTGGGTTTGGAGGGAGTCAGGTCATTCCATTGGGCACGATCATTCTCCCCGTACGGGTAGGGGAGAAACATGAAAGCCGTACCATGCCCATACGGTTCACAGTGGTAGATCTCAACTTTCCCTACAATGCCATCATGGGGCTCCCACTCATTAACAAGATCAAGGCAGCCATCTTTCCCCATCAACTCTTGCTGCAATACGAAACAGATAAAGGGCAAGTTGGCATTCTGAAAGGAGACCAGGTCACGGCTCGCCAATGCCTCGTCAACACCCTGAAGCACAGGTCTTCCGAGACACCTGCAAAAAGAAAGAGGGAAGACAAGGTCTCAGCTGTCATGAGCGTGTACAGGGAAAATCATAACACGCATGAAAGGCCCCGCCCCATAGAACGATACGAGGAAGTAGATATGTTCGAGGGGAAACAGATCAAGATAGGAAAAGATCTTCCTGACACGGTCAAGCAGGACATAGTGGCCACCATTGCTGAATTCCGCGACGTCTTTGCTTTTTGCACGGAAGAAATGCCGGGCATCCCTACCAGTGTCGCGTGTCATAAACTTGACATCAAACCTGGCTATAAACCCGTAAAACAAAAGCTGCGACATCAAGGAAGAGAGCGGACTGAGGCCGCCAAGGAGGAAGTTGAGAAGTTGCTGAAAGCCGGATTTATCAAAGAATGCCGATACTCAGAGTGGCTATCCAATGTTGTTCTGGTAAAAAAACCAAATGGCAAGTGGAGAATGTGTGTCGACTTCACGGACCTGAATAAGGCATGCCCCAAAGACGATTATCCACTTCCAAAGATAGATCGTCTGGTCGACTCTACGGCAGGCCATGCATTATTAAGCTTCATGGATGCCAATGCCGGCTATCATCAGATCCCATTGGCCACCGAAGATCAACCTCACACGGCCTTCATTACTAGCACGGGGGTCTACTGCTACAAGGTCATGCCCTTCGGATTAAAAAACGCGGGAGCAACTTATCAGAGGATGGTCAACAAGGTCTTCCAATCTCAGATTGGACGGAATTTAGAAGTATATGTGGATGATATGATCACAAAGAGCAAACAGGCAAGTCAGCACGCCGCGGACTTACGAGAAACCTTCCTTACCCTGCAAAAACACCAAATGAAACTCAATCCCGACAAGTGCGTGTTCGGAGTTACCGGAGGAAAGTGCCTCGGCTTTCTGGTAGACGAGCGGGGCATTGAAGCAAATCCTGATAAGATCCGGGCCATACAGAACATGAGATCCCCCACCACAGTAAAAGAAGTACAAAAGCTCACGGGGTGCATAGCCGCTCTCGGAAGATTCCTTTCCAAGTCTGCGGATAAATGTTCCCCCTTCTTTAAGACAATAAAGCAACAGAAGTTCGAGTGGACAGCAGAAGCAGAAGAGTCCTTTCGCCAACTCAAAGAGCACCTGTCCACATTACCGAAACTAGTCTCTCCCATCAAAGGGGAGAAACTAGTCCTATATGTTTCTGTCTCCGAGTATTCGTTATCCGGAGTACTGGTTGCGGAAAGGGAAAAGAAACAGCTTCCCATATACTACGTAAGTCATGCATTCCGCGGCTCTGAGGGAAACTACGGTGAAGTCGAAAAAGTCATATTCGCAATCGTGATGGCAAGCAGAAAATTGAAGCCCTACTTTCAATCCCACCAGATCATCATCCGGACTGATCAACCCTTGAAAAAGATTTTGGAAGGAAAAAACAAGTCAAGCCGCGTCACAGATTGGGCAAACCAGCTGGCGGATTTCGGCATCGAATATGAGCCTCGAACGGCAATCAAAGCTCAAGCTCTGGCTGATTTCATTGCTGAAAGTACCTTCCCCTGTCATCCTGAACCCAATCAGGAGTGGAAGTTGTATGTAGACGGGTCCTCAACACAATCAGCTAGTGGAGCTGGACTCCTCATCATGTCTTCCGCAGGGGTCCGTATGGAAAGAGCTGTCAGGTTCGAGTTCGCAGCATCGAACAACGAGGCAGAATATGAAGCATTGTTAATGGGATTGAGGATTTGCTACGAAGCGGGAGCGAAAAACTTGTCCGCCTTCTCTGACTCCCAATTGATCGTGGGACAAGTCAACGGAGAATTCGAAGCTAAGGATGATAGCATGAAGATGTATTTGCAGCAGGTGAAAGAATTTGTTCCAAAATTCGACAAGTTCACATTGGAACACATTCCAAGATCCCAGAACGCCCAAGCTGATTCCCTAGCAAAGCTGGCCAGCTCAGCAGAAACATCCGCGGCTCGAGATATTATCTGGGAAGTGCTTCCTAATCCCAGTATCAACTTCATGGTCAACACCATCGACAGATCAGATACATGGATGGAGCCGTACATCGAATATTTGCGAAATCAGACGCTTCCCCAAGATCGAAGCCAGGCCAATATGATCCAGAAGAAAGCAAGATGGTTCGAACTCCACGAAGGAACGCTCTACAAGAAGTCGTATACACACCCCCTCCTGAAATGTGTATCCCCTGAAGAAGGAAACTATATCCTTCGCGAAATACATGAAGGAGGATGCGGTATACATCAGGGAGTGCGAACTGTCATCGGGAAAGTCCTGAGAAGTGGATATTACTGGCCCTCACTCCGAGAAGACGCGGAATACTTGATCAAGAGATGTCCTGAATGCCAATACCACTCAAAGATAGGAAGGAAGCCGTCTAATTACTTGACTGCCATACAAGCCGTCTTGCCTTTCGACAAATGGGGCATGGATCTTCTTGGTCCCTTCCCTCCGGCAAAAGGGCAACGCAAATTCATCATTGTGGCCATTGATTATTTCACAAAGTACGTAGAAGCAGAAGCCCTTAGCTCAATCACGGACAAACAAGTTTGTCAGTTTATATGGCGGAATATCATCACAAGGTACGGCATCCCTCGGGTCATCATAACAGACAATGGAAGGCAGTTTGTTAGCAAAAACACCATCGAGTACTGCGACAAGTTTAACATCCAGATCAGATTCAGCTCGGTGTCCAGGCCACAAACCAATGGTCAAGTAGAGTCCGCAAACAAAGAAATTCTGAACGGCATTAAGAAGAAGATAGAGGGGGTCAAAGGCAATTGGGATGAAGAACTACCAGGCATCTTATGGGCAAGTCGAACAACCATTAAAGACGCAACGGGGCATACACCTTTCTCTTTAGTATATGGATCTGAAGCCGTGCTCCCCGTTGAAATAGGCGTACCCTCCACAAGGGTCACCTACTACTCACACGACGAGAATGAGGAAGGAAAAAGAGTAAACTTAGATCTGCTGCCAGAGACAAGAGGAAACGCAATGCTGAGATCAATAGCACAAAAACAAAAGATGATCCGTAGCTTCAATCACAATGTAAAGACCAGACATATTCAAATTGGCGATTTCGTCCTCCGGAAGGTCGAAGCCACGGGAAAGAAAGCGGAAAAAGGAAAATTAGGGGCCAACTGGGACGGACCTTTCAAAGTCACCCACGTCATCAAACCAGGAACTTTTGAGCTAGAAGACATAAAAGGGAAAAAGCTACCACGACCATGGAATGGAGACCATCTGAAAAAATTCTTCATTTAATAAAATTTGCAAGGGGCCGACAGTAAGCGTCTCATCAGTATCATGCCGTGTCTCATCAGTATCATTCCGCAACAATGTCACGTTGTAATTCAATAATTTCAATCACTTGTATCCTTATCAATCATTAATAAACAGGTTTCATATAATATCCGACTCTTATGTTTGCAAATCTCATTAAAGCAGTACTATCGATAAGTCGGACCCCTAGATTGGGGTCCCTAAATTCAAAAATCTAAGATGTTTCCTAACCGGAACATCGATAAGTCGGACCCCTAGATTGGGATCCCTAAATTCAAAAATCTAAGATGTTTCCTAACCAGAACATCGATAAGTCGGACCCCTAGATTGGGGTCCCTAAATTCAAAAATCTAAGATGTTTCCTAACCGGAACATCGATAAGTCAGACCCCTAGATTGGGGTCACAATTCAAAAATCTAAGATGTTTCCTAACCGGAACATCGATAAGTCGGACCCCTAGATTGGGGTCACAATTCAAAAATCTAAGATGTTTCCTAACCGGAACATCGATAAGTCGGACCCCTAGATTGGGGTCCCTAAATTCAAAAATCTAAGATGTTTCCTAACCGGAACATCGATAAGTCGGACCCCTAGATTGGGATCCCTAAATTCAAAAATCTAAGATGTTTCCTAACCGGAACATCGATAAGTCAGACCCCTAGATTGGGGTCCCTAAATTCAAAAATCCAAGATGTTTCCTAACCGGAACATCGATAAGTCGGACCCCCTGATTAGGGTCCTTTAATTCTGAAATCTATATTTCCTAACCAGATCTTCGACAAGTCGGACCTCCAGGTGGAGATCCCTAAAGTTCAAAAAATTCTAAAAATTCTCGCAATGTTGTTCCCAACCGGGACATCAATAAGTCGGACCCTCAGCTTGGGGTCCCTAAGTTCAAAAATAATATTCCGTCTAATGGTGTTTCCCAGCCGGGACATCGACAAGTCGGACCCCCAAACTGGGGTTTAAAGGCAGAATATTCTAAGTACAAGATTTCATTGATATCGCTGGCGCATGACAAAGCAATATTCCGCGGCCTCAAGAAAGAGAAGCCACGGCTCAACAAGCAGGGCGCACGACAAAATAATATTCCGCGGCATCTGACAAGAGAAGCCACGGCTCACCAAACAAAAACAGGAATACCATGAACAAATACTGAATGGAAATATATACATCAAATATTCAAAATGGAGTTGAATGTTTACAAGAAAGTTACTAAATTACAAAATTACACGTCGTCCAAAAAGGCCTCGACATCTTCACCCGGCGGCGGAGGAGATTCGATTCTTCCCTCTTCGAGACTGGGGGTGAAGCTAACATAATCTTCAACATTGAACGGCTCCACCCCGATCTCAGACAACTCCCGGGACAAGCTCTGGAGGTTCCGGCCTTCGTCAATAATAAGATTCGATAGATCAAGGCATAGAACCTCCAGATTGGAGAGCGTCAAGTTCTCTGGGACATCTGACGCCGGAGGAGAAGAGAGAGCCAGCTGTTCCAAGTCGAGACATAAAGCCTCCCTCTCAGCCTCGGCATTTATCTTTTCAGACCAGGCTCTCTTCTCAGCCGCATCCCAGACCGTGTCGACCAGTACCGCCGACTCCCCGTCCAAGACAGGAGCAAGGTTGGACAAAGCTTCACTCCCCTTTTGTTCAGCAGTTTGCTGAAGGGAAGCAAAATCCATGCCCAACTCTGCGGCAGCCAGACGATACTTCTCGTCACTGATCATGGTTCCGGCCTTCACCATCTCAGCCGTCAGATCTCCGAGAAACTTCGACGCTTCCGGCTCATCCGAGAGAAGCCAGTCCCTAGCTATCCGGGCCTTCTTGGTTAGGCACAATTTATATACTTTGGCCGCGGATAGAATCATCTCGAAGTGGGAGGAATCGGCCGACACTTGCTGCATTAATTGCTGGTTCTGATGAACGAGCTTGGCGTGAGTATCCATCAGCAAGCCGACCTCATGGCTGATGCTCGCGGACCTGGTGGAAGCAGCATCCAAGTTCTCCGCGGTCTGATCCAGCTGCTTCCTCGCCCTCTCCCGCCATTGTTCGGTTCTGACCAAGCGCTCTTTCAGCTCAGAACACTTGGCCAGCTTTTCTTTGAGGCTCGGCAGGTCCTCCCGCAATTTTGATAATTCTTCGTTCAGTTCTTCACAGCGGGAGGTAAGGGCGGCCATGGTTTCCTGGTCCGCGGCACTTTGACGGTTGGCGTCGAGTTCAAAAGCCAACCGTATGAACGCCTGCAAAGGAACAACTATTAAAAAGATCCGGAGGCAACAATTAATCATACCACTGAGTTTAAAAGTCATTACCTCCGCCGCCGAAGCTTGCGCTTGACGCACCCTATCACGGGGGGGCATAGATTCTAGAAGGTCGACATCCACTTTGCTGATTAAGTTGGACGTCGCCCTGTTGAAGCGAACTACTAAGCCCTTATGCCCCAGCTCCGGAAAGGGCGTGTTGGTCGAAAAGGGGAAGCCTCCCGACGACGGTAAACCTCGGCATATTGGGAAGAAGGAGCCGCGGAAGATTCCCCCACTTTTTCCTTCCCCTTATTTGAAGATGGCCGGGGAGAGTCTTGAAGGGGCGAGGTCTCCTCTTCAATTGGCCTTATTTGGAGCGGCCTGGCAGTAGGGATCGTGCCCATGGAGGGCCTCTTTGCCGACTTCTCCTTGTGGGAAGAAGAATCCCGCTTCCTCTTCTTCTTCCCACTCTTTTTTGCCGCACCCCTTGTCTGAGGAGGAACCACCCTCTCAGATTCATCGGGGATATGAACCTGCTTTCTCTCTTCGAGAAGTCGGAGAGCCTCTTGCTCCGAGGGCACGTCCTCCAGACCCTTCTCCACGGTTGCCGAGTCCTACAAAAGAAGAAGTTAGGAAGAATCAACAAAAATCTTTTTCAGCAGAACTTTGTATAGAGATATACCTTTGGAGGAAGGGGAAGAGGCTTATCCTCGGGCCGCTGGATGGCCCCTGCAGCAAGTCTCAGAACGCTGAATTTCTTCATTAGTTCAGGACTCTTGGCTCGAAGATTTTGCTTGGCTATCCCTGTAGAAACATGAGTTAGCAACAGTCAAATGTACTATAGAAAAGGAAAAGAAGAAACTCGGCAACTCTTACTCCGATCGATAGCCAAGCTAATGCCGAAGGCTGAGAGGAGGTTCTCATTCTCCAGCTCAGGACGACCAGGAATCCAATTAAGTTGGACGTTCATTGGTTTCCTTCCCAATTGAACGTCCATCTTGGCGTATTCTATGATCACCGCATCACTAAAGGAACATTGCGGGATCCCATTATTAAAACCCGAGAGATTGGGTTTGATGTCAAAAGAGGTCTTGATATTCCACCCCTCTGAGTTGTATAAGTATGCGAATTTTGTCCTATACCCCTTCTGGTTGTCGGGGAGGTCTTGGACTATCTTCAGTCCTCGACGGTGTGTGAATGTAATCCAGCCACAGCCGTATGATTGGGAATTACATAGGCGGGCTCTGAATATATATCTAAAGGCTGTGAGTGTTGGTGGCACGGCCAAAACTTTACACAAAATCAAAAAGGCCACCATACAACCCCAGGCGTTCGGGTATAATTCGGGCACTGAGACGTTCAAAAACTCTAACACCTCTCTAAAAAACGGGTGAAGAGGAAATCTAAGCCCTAATTCAAAAGAAGGGAAGTATACGGCTATACAGTGTGGGGGAGGAAACCTAACGGTGTCATAATTCCCCGGGGTAATGATGTTTATGTTATCTTTTAAACCCCATTTTTGAGAGATGGCCTCCCGACGGTTGTCTAGATCTCTCTTAGTCTGTAAGTCAATAAAGTAATTTAGAGGCCCGCCATCTGGAATGTAGAATGGAGGAGGAGCTGGCGCCGCACTTTCTCTTCCTGAAGACTCGGCTGATCCTTCAAGGTTTTCCATATCTACATACAATAACCCTTCTAGGTCAGGATTTATTCGCGGCAAGTAATTTGGAAAGAAAGCAATGCTCACTTCCCAAGGAGCAGTTTTCATAATCTCCGGAGGGTATATAGGGGATACGGACGACTCATCCCCAGCTTTTATTGGTTCATAATGGGGGGTAATTCTCACTGAACTACTTTCATCCGAGTCATTCATAGGTAACCCCTTTTTATTAAGACGCCTACGTACTATCAGAGGAGTTTCCGGCAAGTTAGTAGGGTTGGTGTCTGAGTTAGTAGTCGCGACATCCATGTTAATAATAAAGTAAAAGTTGAAACTTGTAAAGAATGGAGATTAAATTTATAAACAAATTCAAAGTTCTAGGCTAGCATTCATGAACAGATTGAAGATATTCAAGAAATTCAAGAACAGCTTGAAGAACAACTTGAAGAAATTCGAAAAATCTGGGAAAAGTTTGAATACCTTAAGAAATAAGTTGAAGATTTGTCAGAAACTTGATGAAGATCTGTCAGAAACCTTGAAGATCTTCGAAGAACTTGTCAGAAGTTTGAAGAAAGGATGAAGATTGTCAGAGCGTCTCTCTCTATTTTCTCTTTCTTGCAATTTGAAGATTTGAGGAAGTTAATGAAGGTTAGGTGAGATGGAACTATTCCAACTACCCTATTTATAACAGTAATAAATGCTTCACTTGGGGTCTGAACAGTTGAAAGAAGTTGGAATTCCAAATGAAAGCTGGGAAGTCGATAAGTCGGACTCCCAATAAGGGGAAGCCAACAGATTTTTTCTTAAAGTGTTTAATAATGTCCGTGAAGTCTATTAGTCGGACCCTAGTTGAAGGGGTAATTTTGCAAAATTTTTCTAAGTGTTAAATCCTTGAATTTAGCCGGGAGGTCGAAAAGTCGGACCCTCAATTAGAGAGCAACATCATAAATTTGTTTAAGTACCAAACCATCCAGCCGGAGAATCGATAAGTCGGACTCCCAGGGAAGGGTAGAATATAGCTAATTATTCTAAGTCCTTCAGACAATGTCCGGAGGGTCGATAAGTCGGACCCTAAATTGAATCTCCTGAAAGGGAAATCATTTGAAGAATGAAGGTCACACATTCAGCTGTCCGACTTATGGACACGATAAATGAGATGATGGAAGGAAACATGAATTTCTTAAGGAAAAAGGATTTCCGCATGATCGATAAGTCGGACCCCCAAATAACCCTGGTCCAAGTTTGAAAATTCTAAGTATAAATCCCCTCCTGTGTGTCCGTGGGATCGAAGATGCGGCTTATGGGGCTCATTCTGCAGGTTATGGAATAAATGGGGCTGTATTGCTGAAGTCCTAAACATCTTTTACAAGTATCAGGGATATCCGTATGTTCGATAAGTCGGACCCCCAGGCGGTCCTCCTCTTTCTCAAAATTTTCTAAGTGTCGAAAAGGGATTCTCGTGTTAAACCGGCGGGTGAAGACGTGAACTATTAGTTCGCGGCATAGTTTAAACAGGTAATAATGTCTTGGTAAGAATACCATGCCGCGTCATTGATTGGGGTTTGATTCATAAATATCCCTGGAGTATCGCACCATCAGTTCACGACAAATAGATAATCTCATCCGTACGGTAGATAAGTCGGACCCTCCTAATGTGCTATTTTGTTAAAAATATTCTAAGTATGTGAGTATTTCCGTGATACCAACAAAGCAGAAGCCTGGACCGTGGCTCTAATCATCCTACGGCATAATACAAGCCGCGGTCTCTTGTTCATAATACGATGGGGTGTCACAGACTCATTGTGTTGACCGCTAAGTCGATAAGTCGGACCCCCCTTTGGGGTCAAGAGTCGAAGATCTTTCAAGTGTACAGCTCGTCCGCGGGGTCGACAAGTCGGACCCCCCTGTTGGCCAAGATATGAAAAATTTTCTAAGTATAAAGATTTGTTGTAGGTGATGTCACGGAACGCGCTGAAGGGGAGGACGCGGATCCGCACCCTCCCTATGATTCTGCTGCCGCCTCACATAAAGGAGCGAGGCTATTCCGCGGCATGCTTTAAAGCCGCGGCCTTATTTGCTTTCTTGACTCGGATTTGTTGCGTTTTTTACATAGCTAATTTAAAAAGGCTGTATCTTTTTCGTTACGATGCGGAATTTGGCATATGAACGGTCGATTCGAAGCTTTCGAGCTCAACTTTCGTGATTCATCAGAAAATTCGCCAGATTGGGCGTGTGTTCATCCTCATGGGGCTATTGCATGTTCTTTATGATCGTATCCCTTCACCAAATCAATTATGGTGGGTGCATATTTATCCGCATAAAGGAAGATATTTCAGGTCGTTGGGACTCTTCCCTCACATCATCCTTCATGCGTGGGGCTAAATGTCATGGTATTATTTACTCAATTATTTTATATATTTAATAATTTGCATCATATTACCATAATACCCCTTGACCTCTACAGTTGACCTTGACTTTTGGTCAATGGGCTTTCCTTTTGATCTCCCCTCCTCCCTGAATGGCCCATGGGCTCCTCACTTCCAGAATACCCTAACTTCCCTCTCAGGAAGTAACTGCCTATTTGACCTAACTTCCCACTTACTCACAGTTGGCTGGTCATCCTTCTCTTAAGGCTGATAACTGCCAACTACCCTCCTGCCTTCATCACAGCCATCAGTTGCTACCCACTATCTCCATGATGGCAACTACCCTTCAGCAATAACCTCCTCCTTTGCCACTATAAATAGGGGTTATCATCAAGAGGGAAAGATGATCTGAAATAGCATACAAGAGAACTATTGCTTATATTATTCACTTAACCTTCCCAAACACCAGCATTAGCATTAGCTATCTCAGTCACATCCATCTCACATTCCTTCTTTAATCAGTAATTCATTAATTTCCGATCCACGTTCTAACTTGAGCGTCGGAGGGGTTTTCCGGGAGATCACCCCCCGGACAAGGCTAACAAGTTGTGTTGCAGGAATCCAGGTCGCTTCCTCTTATAAACCGCTTCACTTGATCATACTTCCGTCAATCTCCAGGTATTTCAAGTGTCTTTTGCACTTCCTCGTTTCATTACCGAAACAAGTTCTATTTTTCAAATTTTTCCACAATTCAATTAAGAGCACTCATTATTGATCCTTGGCACATTTGGAGGTTAATTCTTTTCAATGAGAAAATAATTTGTTGCGTTGAATTTCAGGTAAGGTTGGAAATTGCCACTTACCACGTTGATAGCAGTGATATGGGCGATATGCTCACCGTCAATCATATGCATAGTAGTGTCAGTCATCATATGGATCCGGGCTTGTTATAGGCACAGGCCCAGAAGATCAATTAGCAATTCACAAACTGGATCAGATGGGGTACCACTCGCAGACGAATTGGGCCTTGCACAAGTTAACATAGAGTTTGCAAGGGAAGTAATTAGATTGGGTCTAAATGAGGAGCCCAGCCCGGATATCAACCAACAATAGTAATAAGTGAGTTAGAAGAAGTGGGCCAAGGCCCAAATGGTGAGAACATAAATTATTGATTCATCATCATATTTATAACATAAATTATTGTATGAAACGATCTTACAGATAAACGCATTTTATATATGTGTTAAATAGCTTATCTAATATATATTATAACAATATGAGCTTTTTTTAAGGTTGTCTTACTGTAAGACGATCTCTCACAAGAGTAACTCTATTCATAAAAAGATTTTCTTTCTTGGTGAAGAACATTTGAATTATGTTAAAAGACTTACCGGCCGTTTGGTTGATGGTAATGAAGTAATGAGAATGAAATGTTGTAATGGGAATGAAATGTTGTAATGGCAATAGTAATGAAGGAATGGATATGAGAATCGGTAATAAAGATTCTTTTATTTGGTGTGCATGACTAAAGAATGGTAATGGAAGATAATATTCCATTAATTGCATTTGGTTGTAAGTAATAAAAAATGGTAATGACTCTTACGGCCCGTTTGGTTGATGGTAATGAAGTAATGGAAATGAAATGTTGTAATGGCAATAGTAATGAAGGAATTGATATGAGAATTGGTAATGAAGATTCTTTTGTTTGGTGTGCATGACTAAAGAATGGTAATAGAAGATAATATTCCATTGATTGCATTTGGTTGTTAGTAATAAAAAATGGTAATGACTCTTAGTTTCATTATTGTATATTTGTATTTAAAAGCATTATTGTATCTAAATTATTCTATCTAATGATTCTTTTTTTAATAATAATATTTTTTTTGGATAATTACATACATTACCTTTTTTTTCTTCATTATTTTTTTTCTTCAGCTCGAAACAACATTACCTTATTTTATTACCACAGTAATACTTCATTACCATTACCGCCTAATACCATGTTGTTTGATGGTAATGAAAATGGCCCTTTTTGGTAATTTCATTACCTTATTTTATTACCATCCATTACCATTGAAGGCATCCAAACAACCAAAATTTTCATTACTTAATTTTATTACCATTATCGCCCTCTAATACCATGTACCAAACGGGCCGTTAGTTTCATTATTGTATATTTTTATCTAAAAGCATTATTGTATCTAAATTATTCTATCTAATGATTTTTTTTAATAATAATATTTTTTTTGGATAATTACATACACTACCTTTTTTTTCTTCATTATTTTTTTTCTTCAGCTCGAAACAACATTACCTTATTTTATTACCACAGTAATACTTCATTACCATTACAGCCTAATACCAAGTTGTTGGATGGTAATAAAAATGACACTTTTTGGTAATTTCATTACCTTATTTTATTACCATCCATTACCATTGAAGGCATCCAAACAACCAAATTTTTTATTACTTAATTTTATTACCATTACCGCCCTCTAATACTATATATACCAAACGAGCCGTTAGAGTTGTACATTGTATAGCAATGAAATCAAACAAGATTCATCCAAAATTTTATGAAGGTTCATAGGCATATACATCAATTGTATAACTATAAATAATAATTGTTACCTTTGTTTTTAAAATTGTAGATTAATGTTTTTTTAAACTATATTCCCTAAAAGTTTTTTTTTTTCAATCCCAAATAAAATCATAAGACCTTCTTTTCCATATCTTTTCTTTTTAGTTATTTTATTTTCTTAAAGTTTTTTAAAACTGGATGAGTGGCTATTTTCAGGTTTGATTCACCACATTTTTAGAATTACTTAGTAAGAATAAGGTTGAAAATAAATCGAGCTGGAAATAGGCTTTGTATTTTCTAAGAGAATTGGACCTAAAAAAAGTTTTAAAATAGGCTGGAAAGGGCTTTTTTACATTTTGAAATATGGACTTTGTTACATTAAAAAAAAAAAAAAAAAAACTTTACACAACCTTATACTGCAGAACTTATTAGTGCCTGTTTTGTGCATTTTAATGAGGTATTTGAACATTGTATTGTAAGTGTCCCGTTTATTTTGTTTGATCATTTATACATTGTATTTTAAGTGTTTTCGAGTGCTAATTGAAATCATTGCCATTTCACTTGTTCTAATCTTTGGATTATTGGTGATCACTGTGTGATAATGGATATGATTTCTGAAAAACTTTTTACATAAAAATGGGTCGGGCTGGTTCACAGAGTAAAAACAAGGCTGCATAGTATCGCATTGCCCACGTTGCAAAGGTTTTCAAAAGAAACGAATTGGTTTTCCCGTGTTGTAAAGGTGTAGAAAAAAATCGCGTTTTCGGCCGCATCAAGTGATATCTTATGGTTTCAAACGATATTTTAGGCGACATGATAACTGGATCACTCTTGTTACCGCATCAACGTTCCATTACCGCGAATGGCGACCGTTACCTCATTTTTACATTATGGGCTAGATTGGGGTGGGTTTTATAGCTTAGTCCATTTTCAATCCATTTTTTTATTTTACAGGGCTCAATTCGACCCAACTCATTTTTATTTGAGTCCAATCCAACCTGCATTCGGCTCATTGAACATCTCTATTCATGCCTATAGCCAGCTTAACTTTAAATTCAAAATAGGGAAAATAACTGCTAACAAATAGGAAATACATGAACTCAAACACGTAAACAATGATATAGATACAAATCATATACACAATGATAATCAAAATTCCATAACTAAAATCAGCTCGTCTTGCATGAGACCGTGTCACCATAAGATGAGTCTATATAATAGCTTATTTTTTCAATTGATTACCTTTAAGATCATAAGTAATCGTTTAAGGTTATGAGTAATTACTCTAAGACTATAAAAAGTGATTATATTAAAATTATAAGTGATCACTTTAACATTATAAGTGATCATTTTAAGACAAAAAATGTATATTGGATCAACCCGATAAAGATGGTCTCACCGTGAGACCATCTCATTTAAGAATTAGTGAACTAAAATTTGTACAAACACCTAGTAAATGATTAATCATCATTTCAATGAATCCCATCCAAAACAGGGTCTAAAAGAAATGGGAAATAAAGCATACCAATACCCCATCACAAGAAGGTTGCGATTTGAAAAATATCAGCACTGATGACGACAAACAGGACAAGTCTGACTCAAGGGAAGCCATTTATCAATACAATCACCATGAAAAAGATGGAAGCAATCTAGAAATTCTACCATTTCTCCATCTTCATAGTCATCCAAGCATATAGAACACCGTTTTTCATCATCTCCTTTAAGCATAAACTTGGATGAGTATTCAACTTTTGGCCTCAAATTTATAATCATCTCAGATTCAGCTTCATGACATGCTGTATTAAGACAACTTAGGAGACATAATATACCAGCCATTGGCATTAAGGATAACAAGTCTAGAAAAAACATGGACTAACGTACACTATGTTTGGACCGAGGAAAATAAAAAAAAAAAAGAAACGAAAGGATTTAAAAGTTAAGATGTATTTGTCTTTATTTGAATAACGAATTCGAAGACTAACTATTTGGAAGGAAAGGATTTGAATGGATTCGAAGACTAAAGATTTTGAAGGAAAAATAAAATTTTTCTCTTCTTTTTTTCTCCCTTCGTTTCCTACCCCTTTTTTTGTTTCCTTCTCCTTCTCTTCCTCTCTTTTCCGTCCTATGTTGTTATCCAAACAAAGTGTAAATTTTGTATTGGATAGGGGTTAATAACTCATTAATTAGCCGTTTTGGATCATAATTTTTTTAACAGTATGTAGAAAAATCTCAGCATTCTTTTGTGTGGTCTGGATTTCTGGAATAGTTCAACAATATCAGTTGAAATGAACAAAAGCTCATAGTGTCAAACAATTTAAGATTACCAGTAATGTCTTTATTAAAGTATTTTCTGAATATTTAATTAGTTCAATTATAAAGCGAGGACTAAGTTTTTTAATGTGTAAAATATATTTTGAATATGCAGATCTTTGTATGCAACTTGGAATTTTGAAGATTTCTGGACGAAAATGAAAATTTTTTTGAATTATTTTTTTTTTGACGACTTGTATGCAACTTAAATAAGCTATTGACTTAACAGGGCTTACTTCTTCAGTTTTAATAGATTTATCTCCATCAACATAGACTAATCTTGAATACTAGTTTAGGGTGAGACGAAAACTCATCTCTGCATGCAAACTGAACCAAATCAACTGCATTATAGTTGTATTATATGTTATACAATACGATAATAACAGTGGCGGTTCTAAGCCCATTCAAGGTGCTTTGACCTCTGGACCCCTAGAATAAGGGTCTCATATATTAACAAACTCTTTATAATTCGCCAGTCAAGCATAGCTCAATAGAAGTATCTTTTTATTGTTGGTAAGGGGTTCAAAACCTACCATTATTAAATTTTCGAAAAAAATTTGGTCTCCAATTTTCACCATTAATTGTTAACGAAGGCCTTAATTTTTTAACATCAAAAATTAAATAGGCCCCTCTAATTTTTGCCCCACCATTGGATAATAATATTAATTTTATTCAAAAAGTACAGTCATAAATCATAAATCATAACTTAGTCAGATTCGAACCTCCCCTCTTTTTAGTTTAGATATGGACTTAATAGGCTTGCATAATGTGTATGAAATAATTGTCACTTACATAGAACAGGATTAATCCACTTACATATGACAACCTTGTGTAGGATCATAGCCGGATGAAACAACCTCTTAACTCAAATTTAAGGGGTGACTAGGGAAAAAGCTCTGCCCACGAAATCATTAGCATAATATTTACCTATTCAAATTTGTTTAATTAGTATAGTCATTTTCATAAATATGATAATTAATTAGACCAAAAATTTAATTAGAAATATATACAAAAACTGAACAAGTTTAGCTTACTTGAAACGTGCCTACCATTCAATATAGTTTCTCAATCAACCATCAAGAAACAAAAATTTAGCATCTAATAAGAATTAATCAATCTTCAATATTACATTCAAACACACCTAATTGTGACCATTTCTTGAGCTTGCTAAATGACTTAGCTAGCCGTGATGGTGTTGTTAGCGGTTCTTCCTATAGTTCCTATGGTCGCGATTTCTTGTTTGGCTCTGCTTATAGTACTCCGAGATCCTCCGAGTAACTTGACTACGGCAAACTTTTGGCCCTTCACGCAATACACTCAGAAAGTTAGCCGAAAGTTGATCAGAGGTCGGGTTATCAATAACAATGCCCACATTGATAAGCCTGAGAGTTCTGCCCAAGGTGCTGCTAGGAATGCACGGTTAAGAAAAAGGCAATTTGCAGCAAATGTGTGACCGTATCTCCTTGTTAAGGTTCAATGTTAGCTCTGTATGTATTTCCATATTCAACGTCTATGCATTGCACGAGCATCTATATAGATAGCTATTGGATGTTATACTGATATGTATGAATCATGTTTCACTAAGACACATAATTTAAATGCAAGATATACCAGATTTTCTTCCTATATCTATGTTTGTCATTAGCCAATTCCGCAAGTGTGTTTATTAGAGCTTTCAAATCTACAATCATCTTAGTGTTGACCAAATTATTTTTTCATCCAAGTATATCGAGAGGCACTAATGTCAAAGCCTTACACACAATAATGACATGATACATTAACGGTCCGTTTGGTAGGTGGTAATAAACAGTGGTAATGAGAATGAAAAACTAGTGTAGTTTTGGTTGAAAAATCTATTGGCTTCCTTGATAACAATGCTTGTCCAACTTCAATCATCTCACTTTCTTCATAAAATTCATTCCAATGCATTATTATTGAGAGAGGTGGTATGAGGAGGTAATGAAAATTTGTAAACAAACAAATTTTTTTGTGATCAAAGTTTCATTATCATGATAATGATATGGAACTTTCAATAAAGTTTTACACTATAAATCATTCACATTACCACCATTTAATACCACTAACCAAACGAGCCGTAACGGTTTGTTTAGTTTTGTTATAAAGTAGTGAGAATGGTAATGAAAAATTTAATGTAGCTTAGCTTAAATAAATTAGTGAGAACGAAGTTTATAAGCTTTTCAGCATAGTTCAATGTCATGAGGAACTAATGGTTGACTAGACTGCATTCCTCATGACTGAGGACGTATATTATTGGTGAGAAAAATGTAAAAGGACTATAGTCGAGGAGGTTGGAGAGAACTTCGTTGGAGGAGTTCAAAGGGGGAATAGGGAGTTGTTCTACCTACCACATGTTCGGAAGGACAAGTCAAACAGTTTTTTTCATTTTGAGATGTGTAACTGTTTGTAGGTGAATTTTATGAAATGTTAAAAGTATTGTCCGAAATATGTGCCTAATGAGGCTATCTATAAAAAGATCCATCGATTTGAGCTTCGTTTATCTTTTAAAATTCAAAAACATATCAAGACTGATCGGTTAGTACTTTGGACGAGTTATTTATGAGTACCCTAGATTGAAAATGTGATAAGGAAATAGAAAGAAAAGGTCGGGGGTAGTGGGGAAGAGAAGGAAGGAACCCATAACATCTAAAAATGTAGTCAAGTGTGTCCGCAAAAAAACGGTTCGCAATTAAAAGATTGTACCATGCATATCCAAGAAATTGAGAGAGGTATTAGATGAGAGCTTTACTCAATTACCTTAAATGTCCAAAAACCTATGAAGATATTTGGACTGTTGGTGATGTTTTATATTCTAGATTCAAAGACGTATGTTATGCAATGGAATTACTAGATGACGACAAAGAGTATATGTTAATGGTAGCATTGAGGAAAGGTTTTGGGCAAATGGACATTATATTAGAAAATTGTTTGTTGTCTTAATATGTCCAACTACATTTTTGGACTGAAATTTGTTTGTAACCAAACTTGGAACTTGCTTTCACAAGATATTCTTCCTAGGCAACGAAAATTTTGAAATTTTGGTTATTAGTTTTTACTAGGTCTAAATTTAATCTAAAACAAAATATTTTATTTTGGTTTAGAAATTTCTAATCGAAATCAAAACAAAATAATGAAAAATCCAATTATATTTCTTATTTGGTTTGAATTACTTTGATTTACGATTTTTATCCAATTAAGTTTCATCCCTAACTATACGTGCAATTGTTGTTAACATCATGGTCCTTACACTTCATAGACAAATTGCTTTGAGCCAATTCTTGTGAGTGACGTTTCTTTGGGAGAGCTTCACTAATTGGGCCACCCATTATATTTTTTTTTTGAAAAAAATATAGATTAAGTACTGCACACTTAATTAGTGGGGTTTTAGAATATCTCAAGTAAGCATTAATGATACGAAAAGTAGGCATTTAAGGATGATGTAAGTAGACATTAAGGACTCTATAAGTAGGCATTTAAGGATATGTAAGTAAGCAATAACGAAGATGTCAGTAGGCATTAAGGATGATGTAAGTAGGTATTAAGGATATTATAAGTAGGCATTTAAGGATAATGTAAGTAGACATTAAGAATATTGTGAGTACACATTAAGGATACGACAAGTAACCATGAATGATGTAAAAGAGCATTATTAGGATCCAGATCCTAAAATTTTAGCATTGACGGATCCGAATCCAGGTTTAGAAAAAATACCTAGATTCGGACCCGTGGATCCTCAAACTCGTTTTTATTTAAAAAACATATAGAAAAACTAGCCTTGTTCTTATCGAATATTTTGCTGTTAATTTTTGATATGATAATATGAATTTAAATTTCAAGGTTTTTTCTTTGATTGACCTTATTTTTCTTGCAAAATTGGACATGATAGAATTGAAAGGGAACCAAAAACAAAAAGAACTTAAATTATTAAGTAATTTTGATTATCTTTTATTGATTTGATTAGGATAGTGTAGTTATATATATATTATTATCATAAGTCAATAAATATACACTAATTCTTATTTGAAACGGTTTTAAGTGTGCCAATCCATTATTACTAAAAAAACAACTTCAAAACAAACGCGCACTGTGTAATCTATTAAAAGTTGGTGTTTTAACGTATTGAAGTTGGTATTTTAACCTATTGGAGTTGACATTTTAACTTATTAAAGTTTGTATTTTAACCTATTTAGAGTTGGCATTTTAATATGTTATGTTGTTAATCAATTGAAGTTTGTATTTTAACATATTAAACTTTGTATTTTAACCAATTGAAGTTGGTATTTTAATATGTTTAAGTTGGTGTTTTATGCTGCGTAACTTTATATTTTAACTTATTTAAGTTGGTGTTTTAACACGTTGAAGTTAGTATTCTAACATATTGAAGTTGATATTTTAACCTATTCGAGTTGTATATTTAAACTACTTAAATAAGTATTTTAACTTATTTAAGTTGGTATTTAAACTTATTGAAGTTGATATTTAAACATAGTAAAATTGATGTTTTAACCTGTTGAAGTTGGTATGTTAACCTATCGAAGTTGGTTTTTATAGTTGGCGTTTTAACCAACTACAACAGGTTAAAACATTAACTTCAGTAGGTTAAAATACCGACTTTAATAAGTCAAATTACCAACTTCATTAGTTTAACAACTTAAGGTTTAAACAACAATTTAATAGATTAGAACACCAACTCCAAATACCAACTTCAATAGGTTATAACACCAACTTCAAATATGTTAAAACGCGTGTGTTAGTTTATAAGTTTTTCTCTTTTTTTTTTTTTTTTTTTTTTTTTTTTTTTTTCTTTACTTGTTGGGTTGGGCTTGGAGAACCGTCTCTTATAAAGACGGTCTCTCAGGAGAATTGCTGACGAATATAAACGTATCGCAATCTCAATACGATGCAAATTTCAAAGTACACACAAAAAAGTTGGAGTTGTTTTAGACCCGGATCCGATTCTAGATCCGTAGGATCCATTTGTCACGGGCTCACTTATTTGCCTAGCGAAAACCGTGCGGCACTAGTGTCAATGACTAACGATTGCACTAGCTTAACCTTAAACTCGAACCTTTATGTGTGCAAGCCGATGAGCTTGTTTAGACTTGCTAAGGAAAGACTTAGTCAGAGAGTATTATTGTGAAAAAAAGGCTTTGTATTAATAAGAGAATGCTTTAGATGCTTTATAAGAGCTTTTGGAACTTGGATGCCAAAATGAACCTAAGTGCCTATTTATAGGCAAGCCCCCTTACCTTGGTGTATTCTAGAATGCTCTTAATCTAAAGTTCTCTAGAATGCTCTACACTATTCTCCTAGATTACACACATGTGTAGAAAAATCTATAAGGTTTTAGATATATCCAGAGCACTCTAGAACACACCACACTATTCTATAGTACTCTATAGTATGCTCTAGTATAGTGTTGAAACCTTCTAGCACCTTCTAGACCTTTCTTGAGCATGCTAGTATTTTCTAGCACACTCTAGTATATTTATGAATGTACTAGATGTCTCTAGCACATTGTAGAACCTTTATGAGTGTTCTAGATGCTCTAGAATATCCTAGACTAGTCTAGAAGCCTGCATTAACAATACGGTAAATAGACATTAATTTTTAATAAGCTAGGCCTGAGAGTTAAATATTTCTCAGAGAAACGGTCTAACGGTCTCTCGGGAGACCGGTTGATTGCTTTTAGCTGGTAGCTTTGTATTCCTTTATCTCTCCTAATATTAACAGGCAATTCATGCTTAAGAATTTACTGATTTCACTTCCTCCAATGTTCCTTCATTAACCTTTCTTTCACCATCGAAAAACATTTCTCTTTTTTCATCAATTATGATGTCCCCAAACCAGTATAATCAATTTTCTTCCTTTTTACCAATTATTAAATCAATTAAATGATCGAAAAATATAATCAATTTGTTGAATCAATTAAATAGTCAATGAGGAGTTAGGACTTTTAAATATTGCTATTCTGTTGCTGATAATTCATGGGATTTCGCAGAGGATTTGTGGGAATGATGTAGTTAGAGTATCTTTTCAGACTTCTTTCAAGAATTTGGGGTTAGCTTGGCTTACAACCTCCTCTTTCAATGACTATTTTAAGCTACTCTTGAATTTTCATACGTATTTCCACTACTTCTAAAGGAGGAAACAATGGAGGAAGTGAAACCAATGAATTCTATACCATAAATTGTCCACTGTTACTAATATCGGAAGATTGTAATTGTATTCTTTTATCTATTAAATGATCCGTTGCTAATAATATCGAGCCATTAGTGAGTTTATTTTAAATAGTTCAACTGGTGATTGATGTGAAGACATTTATTTTGGGAAATCAAATTTTTCGAAGCTTATTTTGAGAATCATTTAGGAAGTAAAAAGCTTATATTTGTTCAAAGCTTCACTGATGCCTTGGTTGGTTTTTTGGGCGTTCAATTTTGGCTATTTTCCTTGATTCTCTGCGTAATTTTTGATTTAAAAAAATGGATTTTCCAATTTTTAAAAATTAAGGAAATTAATATAACTATTTTTCGGTTGTTTTTTTTAAAAAATTTTTAAAAAGTTAACTTTTTACCTAATAAACTAACTAGTTTTTCTTAGGAGATTGTCTCACTATAAGACAAGCCAATATAATTAGTCAATTAATTTTTTTGATCACTTAAAAATTATATGTGATCCCTTTAATAGACTAAATAATTTTGAATCAGCCCAATAGAAACACTTCCATAATGAGATTGTCTCATTTAATAATTTGTTCACAGTCTCATGGTGGGCCCATTTTTATTTGGTTGACCTAATATATAACCATAAAGTAATCACTACTAATTTTAAAGTGATCATTAGTTTTTTAGTCTTAAAGTGATCATTTTTCTATTCTGAAAGTGAACATTTATAAACTTAAATTGATCTCTCAATCTTAAAATAATTAATTAGAGGATTTAGTTAAGTATATGAATTTGTCTCATGGTTTGACGCTCTCATCCTACACGAGCTGAAATGCTCATTGTTTGTATTATTTGCGTTAATTAACCTATGTATGAGATACGTCTTATTATAAGAACATTTCATACAACAATTTGTGTTCAAGTATTTGCTTAGTTTTTAATTTTTTAGAACTGGTTTGAGTGTGTAGTATGTTCAGATGAAAATGAATTTGGTAACTAAGTGTTTCTTAACAACCAAATGTGTTTTGCGCATACCATGAATTGGTTAAAACTCGATGTGCGCATAATTGGATATATCCAAAAAAAAATAAAGTTGCAATGGATAACCGAAAAATTTTATTTCGTTTGTTCGTCTTTCATCCATCACTTAATTAAATTGATTTAACTAAGTATTTTAAACTTCTTTTGATTTTTAATAATCTACAATCACTATAAAAATTATTATTCATCAATTGCTGATCTTATTTGGCATATACTTTTCTATATATAATGTAAAATATAATTAATTGAAATTTTATTTGATTTGTCTTAATACATATTTCTATAATATTAATTTTTTAAAATTTCTTATCATATGTAATTAAAAAAACTAAAAATAAAATTATACATTAAATAACATAAAAAATATCAATATGTTTCCAATAGAGTCATGGTAGCTTTGGTTATTCAAGTCATATATATTGATAGCTATGATCCGCCACGTGAATCATGATACCTTATTCTTGATGTTGCTTCTATGGTTCCTATTTCGCCTTTATTATATTTGAGAAGGATTTTTGATAACAAATTATAATACTTCATATATATATATATATATATATATATATATATATATATATATATATATATATATATATATATATATATATATATATATATATATAATTTAATTAAATAGTAAATTTGATGAAAGAAAAGTGATACGATAAACATTAAAAAAATTATTTTTAAAATGTTAGTGGATTAAACATGAATACCACAACTATTAAAAAATATTAAATAAATTAGTGAGAAATATGTGCAGGCTATAAGTAATACTTCCTTCTATTCACCTTAAGAGTCTCATTTGATTTTTCACGGATTTTAAAGAGAGTCAAAAGTGGGACCCTAAGGGTAGGAAAGAGAGTGGTATTATGGGTTTTTAATGTAAGGGAGGAAAATTATTATGGGTAATAGAGGGTATAATTGAAAATAGGATAAAGTTACTAAGGGCATAAAAGTCAAAAACCCATACCATAAATAGATATGAGACAATTAAGGTGACTTGACCATAAAAGGAAATGGAACACATAAGGTGAATATTAGGGAGTATAACAATTATAAAATGAGGAGTATTATTTGAAAAAATTTAGGCACCTAAGTATTATTAAATTATTAAAATAGTGATGAATAATGTTAATTATGTTCGAATTTTGTGATGTAATTAGAAAGATTCTTTAGAGAAACATCAAATCATACAATCCAAAATAATAAATAAGAATAATAATGGAGGGAATAATATTAAAAAAAATAAAAACTAATAAAACAACAGCCCATCTTGTATGAGACTGTCTCATGGTGAGACGACCTCAAAACAAAAAGCTTATAAAATAAAAGTTTCTATTATTAAATTATTTAATCCAAGTATAAAGAATATCTCGCGGTCAGACTGTCTTATACATAAATTTGTGATAAAACAAATTCTTGTGAGACGGTCTCTTTTGCGAGACCTTCTCTAATAATTATTGATAAATAATTGGTGGTTGACGAATTAGATTATAGACAAGTGTAACTAATCCGTGGCTTATTGGCCCAGTCGTCCATCTTTTTCCCACGTTTTCCATCAATGGTACTTCATATCTATAATAATAGTTCATGTGGTCCGATGATATTCATATGACCCATCATTAATATTTTTACCTTCTTAAGGAGGTTTACAAAAATTTATACTCTATATATTATTAGATAATGCTCGTGCGATGCACAATTTTATTAAATTATGTGTCTAACATATTCAAATTAACAAAATAAATAAAAGTTTATGGTTTTATGTTTAAACCATCTCAAAATATCTTATACTAATTTAATTAATAACATTATGAAGATTTTATAAATAATTGAAAAAACTTAAATTATATATATAATTTTTTAATACATTAAATCATGTGATTTAAAAAGTAAAAAAATCAATCAATATAGATAACATTATAATCATAATAAAAAATAGAAAAGTCAAAGATATAAACATTAGTCATAATAACAATGACATCATCATTAAGTTTAAGAAGAAAGTTTTTTTTATTAAAAAGTGATCGACACGTAAGCAATTTTAATAAGTAATGACATCAACTATGTTTTTTTAAGAACAATTTTAATTGTGGGAAGTTATTGTGATACGTGATTTTTGTAATATATATATATTATTGAGTTAAGCTCCAAATCTCACTTTGATAGAGGTGAGTTCGATCACCTCGTAGCATACTCATTGGTAGAGCTGTTCAAAACAAACCCGACCCGAAAATCCGACCCGGAATCGAAAATTATCCGACCCGAAAAAATGTAAGTTTTTAAGGTTTACCGAACCGCAATTACCCGAACCGATACTTCACTCGAACCGTTTGATAACCGAAAAGGGCAAAATCGAACTCGAACTGCAACCGAATTTTATAACCGACATATAAACCTTAACCGATGTTACCCGAACTGAACAGTGATCGACCCGAGTCAAATCCGACCCGAATTATGCACGTAACCGAATGTAACCTGACTAAAACCGATTAAGATCGATCTGTTTTTAACCCGAACTGATACAAACCCGAATCGATTATTAATCGAACTGTTTTCAACCCGAACTGATACAAACCCGAACCGATTGTAAATCGAACTGTTATAAATCCTAATCAAATTTTCACCTAATTTTAGCAAATTAAGTCCAATTTCATTTTTCTAATAATACGGAAAAAGGAAGAACACAAGTTCTATACAGAAGAGATTGCATACAGAATATATATATATATATATATATATATATATATATATATATATATATATATATATATATATATATATATATATATATATATATATATATATATATATATATATATATATATATATATATATATATATATATATATATATATATATATATATATATATATATATATATATATATATATATATATATATATATATATATATATATATATATATATATATATATATATATATATATATATATATATATATATATATATATATATATATATATATATATATATATATATATATATATATATATATATATATATATATATATATATATATATATATATATATATATATATATATATATATATATATATATATATATATATATATATATATATATATATATATATATATATATATATATAAACTAATTGAAATAAATTGATCTGCCTATTAGGGCTGGCAAAAGCTGACCCGACTTGCTAACCCTCTTCACATTCAACATCTTCATTATTTTCGAAATTAATTATTGGAGTAACAGGAGTTTTCGGACTAAGTATTTCATTTTCAAAGTCCATCCCTATTTAAATAAAAAACAATTATATACTAATTCAAAACACAGTTATTGGAGTAATTGAATCCATGGCTAAAGCAATAAAAAATAATTATATACTAATTCAATCTTGAATGTATTCTATATATGTACACACTTTCAAAGCTAAATATTAAAAAACTAAAGCTAAGAAGGACAACACTTTCAATATTAATGAAGGGCTAAGATTGAAACCATTTTGAAATCAATGGTTAAAATCCAAAATCCATGTGACATTTATAGTTGTATGTAATTGGTTATTGAAAGTTTTTTAAGGATAGAAGAGGTGGACATTATCAAAACCATTCATTCATCCACATTATACATTATCAATGGCTTAAATTTAATTAATGGTAAATACTCCCTCCGTTCCTTTTTGTTTTTCCACATTACTAAAACGGGTAGTTCCATAAGTTTTTCCACTTTAGAATACTTTCCATTTTTGGAAAGTTTTTTTTCCATTTATACCCCTCAAATACCCTCTTTTACCCTAAATAGCTTTATTTTAATTATTGGATTCTATTACTCCCCTTGGGAGCTGCGTGATTCATTTAACCTAATCAATCTATTCTGCTTCCTCTCCCCAAAAGAATTCGTTGCTTTCTCTCTCTTCCTTGAGTTTCTTCCATGGCTTTCTTAGCTTTTATCCCCTGTTCATTCCTCATTTTTACTCCATTTTTACTGCATTAAAATGTAGATCGGAATTTGGTCTTCATTTTGATGTTCGTTTTGTGAATTTTGGTTGAGTTTGATTTTTCCAAGCCCTCTGTTTTGCTTTCTTCTTCGACTTCCATTGTTACTGTTTGAAGCTTTTGTTCGTCCATGACAACTGTCGAATCTAAGAGTGATTCCACCATACCATCATACCTTTATGATGGTTTGTGTGACCGTGGAGAATTTTGTTCTTGTTCCATTAATGGGAGGTCACATTCTTATTCAAATGAAATTCTTAAATGGACTAAAAAAGATCTTGAGGCATATCAAAAGGCGATGGAGGATGATGCTACATCTATGTTTCGTGATTCTACCCCTTCTCCTAATGTTGAAGAAGAATTACCACAAAGTGTTCTTGATTATTATTTGCAGTCTCCATCTCATGTTAATCCTTCAACTCCATCTAAGGTTCATGAAGACGAAGTTAATTTGGTTGTCCCTGACACTCCTGAGGAAGTTATTGCTTCAAGGGGTAAAAAAAACCCTAAAAAACGCAGTTGAATTATGTAATTTTTTCTTGAATTTCCTTTTAATTCTACACTCATGATAAGTGCTGGTGATGTTTGCTGTTGGATTTGTTTGATTTTGTGATGTTTGATGTTGGATTTGTTCTGAACCTTTTTGATTTCGTCTTATTTTTTCTGGAAGTCTGTTCTTGAAATTTTTTTTTTAAACCCCTGTGATGTGTTTATGCAATTACTTGACTTAAAATCTGAAAAATTATCTATAATTACTTGGTTGAGTAGCAATTGTGTACAATCGACACATCATATGATATTTTTTTTCATGTACAGTAATTTGCGTCATTTCTTGTTGAAATTTTAAAAAGCTGAGAGGTTCAAACACCTCAATGATGAATCAGGGGGCAAAAAAACTGAACTGATCATTATATAATGACGTAAATACATATGCATGACCTTAAATTTCCATTTTGATGTTGATTTCATAATTAGTTGCTCCTAAGTTTTATAGAAACAATTTTGATGATGATAAAAAATAAACTGAGGGGATGTAATTTATAATCATCTTTGAGAGTCTTCCACTGCTTCATCATATGCTTCAAGTATTTGTTGATTATGTTGTGCAACATCTTCATTTACTGTTTGTGTGCCTTGCTGATTTGTGCTTGGGTTGAGGAAACGTACACATTCCCTAACCAATTGTGATGGTACTCGCACTTGTATTCGTAACCTTCCATTGTCTTCTTGAACTTTCTTCCCTAGGTGTGGCTGAACATAGTCATTAGACCCTTTAACCTTTAGGATTTCATTTAAGTTGTGTTGTAATGAAATCCAAACATTGGTTAAAGTCTTTGGATGTAACTCTTCGAATGCATCTTCCACTGCTTTTATTAACTCATTCATGTTCTTTGGCATTTTCTTATGCATAAGTGATCGTATGCTCCGAAAAAAACCCAAATCTAGAATATTACAATCGGGACTATTTGGTGGTTGTTGAGTTAGAATGAATGTAAAGCCCCCTTGCCTGTTGTTTTGTTGCCAAATTGGATCATCATTTGTTATGTGAACCCTTGCATTATCTTGTTGGATGAAAATTATGGATGGACCATCACTTGGCCATTTTCTAATAATTGTTGGAATTAATTGTTCTATGAGCATGCTCCTATAAACTTCCTGAGTAACCGAATCAGTTGGTTTAATTTCTATAGACCCCCTTGGACGGTTAATTGAATTTCTTTGTGCTGCAACCCTACTTACGAAAGGGAAAATTCCGATTTTCCCATCAAATGTGCTTTGGCCATATTGATTCCATCTAGGCCTTGCAACCGCTCCTAAAAACATGGCTTTTGGAATGAATTTTGATGACTTTCCCGCCCTATATGGAATTTTTTCTTTGTTTGCTAGATAAACTCTTTGTGTCTTCTTGGTTAAGTAAAACCATTTTTCATCAATATGTATAAAGTCATACATACCTTTATACATTGGATGATGATGAATTGTATCTTCTTGAATGAGACTTAAAATCCATTCTACCCTTCTTGCCTTGTTTGCATCCGTTAAATAAGGGTGTAATGGATTTGAATGTGCCTTAATCTCCCCCCTTCGTATCAATCGCCATACCATTGTTGGTGCCAAGTCTAAGCATGTTGCAACATCTCTTATGCATGTACGTTCACCCATTGGTTTTGATTCAAGTACGTTTGGTGGCACTTGAACTCTTTTTCTTCCACAATTCTTGTACTTTGAATCGACAACATAAGGCTTGTTTTCTTCTTTGTTTTCAATTGCACGTTTCCATAAATTTCGAATTGCTCTTGGTGTGTAACCGTATTTGTTTGCTATTCGTACGAATGTACCATGTGGGAGTGAGTCACTTACTTTAAGTGACAACATTTCATGTAAAATAAGATGCCTCAACTCGTTCGTAAGCCTTGTTTTACGTTGACCTTGCTGTTCTATTTGTTGTGCTTCCATTTCTTGTGGTTCCTCGTCAGAACTGGAGCTTGACTGTGAATCGTATGCATTTGATCCAAAATACCAAGCCCCCTGTAGCTCATCGTCATTATCTGAAGCCATTACAAGGCTAATGATGCAAATGAGGTTGCTGGACAGTTGTTTTTGTTAATGTGAGGCTGCTGTTTGGGACAGTTGCTGGACAATAGAGGCTGCTGTTTTGATTTTTATGCTTCATGCCTTAAATCAGCAGCTTAAATAAGCTGATTAGGAATTTGTAAGGTCATTTTTTGGATATTGTACTTGTAATTATTCATTTTACTAATCCATGTATTTTTAATTTGGCCAATGCAAGGTCATGTATTTCTACTTCTGTTACTGCTGAACATGTAATTCTAATTCCCTCCTTTTTTTTAGAAACAAAATTGTAAACTTTTCCAATTTGGAAAGTGGTTAGTTTCCCTCCATGTACTTTCTCTCTCTACAATAAAATCAGATTTTTTTTTTGATTATTTAATTATATCTACAATTAATTTCTCTCTCATTATTCCAATACAATCATTACTTCCCACTATTACATATTAAAATAATACCCACTACCACCAAAGATTCTAATTTTCTTAATTCCCGTGAAATACCCAAAGTGGAAAAACATTTAGGAACGGAGGGAGTACTATTTTAATGAATATTTTCTTAAAAAAGCTAATTAGCAATAAAATTGAATATGAATTATTTATAATTATGAGGTTATTAAATAACTTATATATTAGGTAAACATAACTAAATAAAATTTTAATTCGTTATTAGTGGTTTAATTTCGTTGAATTCATAATAATTGACAACTTGCAAGTTACAATTAAATCTTTAATATACTATGGATTAAGTATTTATGTAAGACAATAAGTCTATGATAGTCTAATAGATTGTTTTGATTAGTTTTGTTCATTCAACTTGATCAAACTTACAATATTCAATCTCACTTACAATTTAACGACATAGCTTCAAGTCTATATTAGACAAGTTCCAATTAAATCTAAATTAAACGATCGATTAAGTATCTAATTGATTAATATTAATTAATATATAGACTAATACTATATTTCTAATAGTTTATTTTAGTTAGTTTTAGGTTTTATTATACTTAAAAAACTTCAAAACTATGTAAGACCGTAAGTCTATAATAATCTAATCGATTGTTTTGATAAGTTTCATTCACTCAACTTGATTAAACTTACAATATTCAATCTCACTTACAATGTAATTAGTCAATCAGATAGTCAGATGTCAAGTTTGCAATTTTGTTAGCTGAAGATGACTTTCAATAACAAAAGAAGTTGTCCCACATCGGCTATGAAAGATACTAATAAAAGAAAAATCCTTTAAATCACTTCCACAGATCTCATATCAACTTACGCAGCCACGCCGTGAGCACAAACCGAACTATTCTTTCGACTTTTACTAAAGAATACCGTGTGCTCGCTGCATTAAGTGGCATACGTTTATTTTTGGAGGAAGCCTTTAATTAAGGTTAAATGGGTCAAATGACCTGAAATATATGAATTTTATGACCTAGAAAAAAAAGCAGGTTAAATGGGTCATTAGCAGGTTGACCCGATCTGCTACAGATCAGGTCGGGGTTTCAATTTTTGACCCATTTAATTAAATGGGTCAGGTTCAGGTCAAGGGTTTATTGACCCATTTATATATGACCCGAACCTGAAAATGACCCAACCCGACCTGTTTGACACCCCTATCTGCTATATCTGATAAAAAAATCGGTAATTATTTTTTGTAAGTAAATGAGCATACATCAATAAAAAACCTGACTATTAACTTATTTCGATATTGACCCGATCAATAGTTATCCGTAACCGATAATTACTCAAAAAATAAAGCTCGAACCCGATCTATACCCGAAAAAACCGAACCAATTAGTAATCGATGACAACCCGAGACCGATTGACACTCGACACGAACTTCAACCGACACCGAACTGATGCAAACCTGATAGCTTGAATAACCGATCTCCAACCGAACCGTGACTAACCGACTCGACCCGAGTGTGACCCGTTGTAACACACAGCCGAAAAATAACCGATCCGAAATGCAACCGAACCAAATAACACCCGTCCGAAACCGACCCGATCAACCGAATGAACACCTCTACTCATTGGCTTGCACATTGGAGAGTGATAATGTGTGTGCAAAAGGGTATGAAAGTATATGCTTTGAATCACTTGATAAAGTGAGTGTTGGTAATGATTTGGGGTGTGTTAATGAAGCCTAGACACTAGGATCAGGAAGTTGTGAAGCTCGCTCGACCAGCCTAGCAAGTATTGCTCGGTCGAGCCATGAAGCTGAGACAAACATCGTTAAATCTGGCTTTGATGTATAGAATTTCGAGCTGAAACCACATCTTATACAGATGATCGATTAAGCGAAATCAGTTCATGGGGCTTGATTCTGAGAGTCCCAATGATCACATCGCTGACTTTGTGGAGCGGTGTGACACTATTACCGCCAAGGATTTATCCATGGAGGCGGTACACATGAGGCTTTTCCCCTTCAGCTTGAAGTATAAGGCTAAGGCTTGGCTCAAATCTGAGCTGGTATTTAGTGAGACTTCTTTAGTGACAATACTTAAAATTTCTAATGGTACATATAGTGAATTGAGTGACTATTATTAGACTTTAACAGTATATATAATAAATAATCATTCTAAAGTTTTTCGCAACATTAGATCTAGTGATATTTTTCATAGATGTCACTATAGACTTGTGACAATTACATGACACTAAAGGCCAAATAAAGTGTTACTAAAAGTTAATTTGTTATATGACTATAGACATTTTTTTCAACATCAATAAATATATGTCATTAAAAGTTAATTTGTTATATTGAACTCAAATATACACTTAGAGAAAGTGTTTAACAAGGGAAAATTTCATGTTGTAATCCTGAGTTTTTGGCTTTTCCACAAATGTTTTTTCAATTCCGCGTAGTGACCATCAACTTTTCAACTTTTCCATATGATAGAAAAAAAATTTAATTATTGGTTAAATTAAGTATTTATTTCGACAGAATTTCGAAAGATGTGGTCAATTAGAGTGATCACGACATTGTTTTTAAAAAAAATATCACGTTGGGTAAAAATAGCGTAAAGTTAACATAAAAACTTTTGTTTTGCTACCACATGGAAAAATGAAAGATCAAGGTCACCACGTAGATTAAAAAAAAAAAAATCTTTATCTAAAACGTGGAAAAGCCGAAAATTCAACAAAACCAAAATGTAATTTTCCTAAAAACAAAGACTTGGAACAATCCAATTGTTTTCTTGACATTGACAATTATCCTCTTTATGGGATTAATTTAACACAAAACAAGTTTACCAAAGCTCTTCTTATGGCTTTTAATTTATCCAATTTAAAACCACAGCTGCAATTCTCCTTTGTTTCCGGTGAAAGTTAGTTACAATTTGTATTAAGAGGGGGAAGAGTAATTTATATTGTAACTCCAAGTAGAAACATCCACATGTCGTAGTATAGAGCAACCCAATCTAATTTCTCGAAGTTGAATGTGATTGAAGATGGTTGAAGATCTTCGAATGCACACACAAAACAGACAAATGGTACAAACACGGAGACGACACCCGGAAAAGCCCATCCGATGCTTAAGTCAGATGGAGGTTGAATGTTAATATGAAAATTGAATTACTTAGAGAGAATTTGCGCGAACTTTCTTCATTAGAATGATTTGTGAGTATTTATAGTAGCTAAATTTAAACTGATAATGAAACTAATTGAATTTGCATTATGAATTGATAAAACATGAAACAGACTGATATGTAACCTGAAATTGGGCATTGACCATCTAGTGGGCTATCATTGACGAAGTATGAGTCCCAATTAATATTGGGAAGTTGGACCTAAAACACTCCCTATTAATCTAAATTGGACAGTTACAAACTCTAATCCATATTCTGATCCTACTAACTATAAAACTTAGTTGGAAATTTGAATTTGCTAACTCACTCCCTTTATGCTATAACAAACGGGCGTTAAGAAGCGGATATTAAATCGATTCAAAAATTCGATATTTTGATAGTGAAAAATATGATCCGGTTTCTGTTTATTCGGATATCCGATTTATCGGGATTGGATAACGGATATCTATTTTTTAATTATGTTATTTTACACATGAATATTTAAGTTCACTTCGCGTTTTTCCTTTAATCAAACTTATTTTTTAAACTTTGAATAGAAATCATTTTGAAAAAATGGCTGAATTTTCAAAATTCTAAATAATTAATAATAAATTAATTATGCAACTTATTTATAGTTAAGAAGTGCACATATGAGTAAATTTAACAATATAAACAATAATTTTTATTAAAAACATATATAGACATATATTTTAAAAAAATAAAAATAAAATAAAACAATTAAAAAACCAAATATTCGAATTTTTTTCAATATTCCGATTGATAATTCAAATCAGATATTTTTCAAAAAATCTACTCATATATATGACTACATTCTAACTAATGAGAAATATAATATTTCTTTCTTCTATTCTCTGCTTTACAAAAACATTCAAGAACGAATGTCCATCTTATAATTAACATGTTTTAAATAACTTTAGGACTCTAAAACACATCTAAGTATTCTCCTACATTAGAAATCTTGGCAAAGCCATCTATAATTATTATTTTTATTTCCCCTCAGTATTTTGGTGAATTTTATTGATTTTCATAAAGGATGTATCCTTATTGAATTAAACAATATTCCATCTGTTTTTTTTAAACATGTTCTCATTTTCTATTTAATTTAGTTTGTTCTATTTGTTTTTCTTATAAAAATATTTCTAGCTAAAATATATCATAAATTTTCACATAATTAACTTTGTTCATCTTTATTTTAATATTTTAATAATGCTTATTATCCCTATATATTTTTCACTAACGTCACTTTGATATTTTTATATTAATTATGATTCCAATATGATTCCAATATGATTCCTTTAATATAACTTTATTAAAATATTTTTTTAATAGTTGTAGTCTCTATATTTTTTTCCACTAACTTTATTTT
>NC_080056.1:12494141-12689141 GCF_026212465.1 Amaranthus tricolor
TATTGACAACTTCAAAATAATATACAAGGTCTCCTTTGCTCTCTCCATCAAACATTATATTCCATTTTTATTTTGCACCAATTTTTTACATGCAAATAAAATAGTATAAATTCTTGTATATTCCATTTTAATAAATTTTTTGAAGAGGATAGATTTTAATTATAAAATTATAAATAAGAAATTTAAAAATAATAAAGTTTGAAAAATCATTATAATATTTGTATAACCTTTATTACTTTTGAAATAATAGTAGAACTGATCAGTTAAATTCAAATTTAAATATTTTTGGTCAAACCTATATAATTTGAACAAATTTTGAATTTCAAATAAATTCATCATATTAAACATAACATAAATTTGGTTGTTCATTAATTGTTTGATATATTGATGCAGGAAGAAGTTTCCACATTGGAATGTTCAATGGATTTCCTGCAATCTATGTTCTTGCTGGGGAGCCACTGGTAATATTTGCTGCTAATAATATAAGTACATTATTTATTTTTAAGGGATATTTTATATGGTAGACACAAACTCATTCAAACGGCTAATGGTAGATTTCTACAAAATAACATTGAACTTTTGGAATTTTTGTAAGATTTGCTACTACTGGCCTTTTATAAAAATTCTTACATACTATGTAGAAGATCGCCATTTTTTAATTTTGTTATAAAATTTGGTTTACTAACTAAACTCCAATTTGACTTATACATCTTGTCATTTAGAGCGTATCATGGTCATCGGAAATTATAATTAATTAAATCAAATAAATTAATTAAATTAATAATTAGTTGGAAATATCCTAAGATTGCAAAAAGTTTCTGTTTTGGTATATGCACAGGTCACGGCTCGCGACTTTACTTGCAGCTCGCGACTTTCACGCTGATTTTTGCAATGTTCGTTTTATTCGGTTTTGTTAGTTATGCAATAACTATCGACGATTAATATGGCTATATTAACTGAATTATTGGGATGAATTGATTTAATATCGACATTGATTCGTGAATCGATGTTGCAATTCATGAAGTGACATATTACTTCATGAATGGTTGTATGTTTTTCTATAAATATAGAAAACATGTATAAGTTATTTCTTACATGAGATGTACATAGAATATACATGCAAATTCTGATTTTTCTTTTCTTCTCTAGTGATATAAGTTATTACTTCGTGAATGGTTCATGAAGTGATATATGGTATTTTCGATGATGAAGTTCACATTTGGTGTATATAAAGCAAATGTTTGAACTAGTCATATGTTTTATAACCTACTAAGTTTATGTATTTTATTTTATATGTTTGATTAATAAAATTAATGTCACATTTACAACAATACATGCATAGTCGAATGTGGGCGCAACAACACAAATGCTTCTAGACATGTTCCATATCTCAGGAATCATTTCCTATGGAGGTGCTGCAACTGTAAGCACTGGCGTGTTCATCACTAATGTTGTCATCCCTTCACAAGTCACATACACCGGCAGTTGGGAGTGGGCTCCGGTACGTACCATTTTACGTAAATAATTATTCTTTCTCTACTAGGGTATATTACATATTTTGGAGCCTGAGACATCAACTTAAATTTTTAGTTGAGTTGATACTATGATATGCTATTAAAAGTCAACATGACAAGAAGTTACAAATTTGAATCTCAACCACCCGACCTTCATTTGAACTGGTATACAATTAGGGTCATGTAATCAGGATTGTCTCGTAAATTTTGAGATCCTGTGCTAAATTTATGTTATTGAACCTTAGAATTTAAAGAAAAAATATCAAAATACAAATATATGATAAAATATCTTCTTTGATTACACTAATAATATGTGGGTCTTTATTACTTAGTTACTGTAGTTTATAATTGAAACAATCAATCAAATAAGTGTATATAAAAATGGATTTTAGGCCCTTCTGATAATGGGTCCCTGTCAAGTAGACCACTTAGTACATGCTAATTGACTGCCATGTCAAATACGAGAAGAGCATGTTCTACATCATACTTCTTGTCCAAAGGGCTATTGTGTGAAGACGCGTGTTTAGAGTATATAAAATATTATGAGACCTCAACCATGGTTTAAAATTTTGGTTAAATAATTTTTTGACATTCTCTTTTGAATTTTGCTACATTTTTATTATTATTAAAATTATATCTTTAAAATTAATGATGTTAAAGTAATTAATATAACTACAGCAAAACGGAGTGAGAATTGCGCCTGGGTTTAATATTGGAGACTACAATTTGCCAGAAGCAGGGGAGAATGCATTAAGTTCTGTTCATTTTGCTGCAGTGCCACTATACAAATCATCAAGCTCAAAGGCAAAAATGGTGTATGACATAGACGTACACTCTGATTGGGTGAACCTTGCCTCTCAAATCAATTTTGGAGATGATCGTCTTACTGTTCGTTTTGGTAATAAACTTGGTTCATCTGATGTTTACTTGAAGAACCGGGCTTATGCTTCTGTTCTCAGTAAGCAACTTGGTGTCTCCACCATTGATACCGAAAGTGCTGCTGTTGTTACGGTAATAATATTCATGTGTTTTTCTTTTTTTTCTTTTTTTGTTTTTTTATTTTTTAGATGATATTTATGTGTTTCTTTAGTACTACATATAATGATTTATTCTACCTATTACTATACGAATTAGGAGTACTTTTTTTATTTGTTGGGTAGGAAATTGTTTTGTTTAGATGCAAACATTAGTGAAGCTAGAGATCTAGTGATTGGGGTTACAAGTCTGTCTTCTATGAGATTATTTAGTAATGAGATAATGTTCTATATAATCGGTTTACTTTATTACTTTAAAATTGTAACTAATCGATATCAGGGTCGTCTGCTTTATTTATGGGCCCAGAATGAAAGATTAAAATGACTCCTAAAAACTTTAAGGCGTAATATATAATACAATAGTTTTTATCTTTTTTATTATTAATATTTTAATTATTTTATAAAAAAAGTCTTAATAACTCATAGTCTAGCAAAAAATATAAATTACACCTAAATTTAATTCAAGTTAATATCAACCCTATACATAACAATTTAGTTTTTGGGCCCTAATAATTTGGGGCCCTTAGCAATAGGCTACTTTGCCTTTGCTAATTCACAATTTTCATTGTTATCGATCAATTTAAGGTTATAAGTGATCAATTTAACTGGGCCAAATGTGAACATCTAAAAATTAAAGACCTGTATTATTAAATTAGAAAAAATTGTCAAAAATTACCAATAAAAATTGGTTTATATCAAAAACTATTTAGATAATGTTTTTGTCAAGTTATTTTTTTATTAAAAACTACCAACTAACGGAAAACATGTAGATGTTTGTTATGTATAGCATGTTCAAGTAACCTAAATTAATAATATGTGTAAGTAACCAACAATTATCTAAATATTAACATAAAGGACAATTAAAATTTATTTTATTTTATTTATTATATAGTGCTTGGCTTTACCCAAATTGAGGGATATTATTGCTACATAGCAAACCCTCCTTCAAACAATTAACATTTATATATCGTTAAATTTATAATATAATGAATTATCTGTTAATTAAATTAATTTCATTTAATGCAGACTGCAATTGCAAATGAGGTTCCACACATAGTGATTCGTGGTGCTTCAAACAGACCAGGACTTCGTTCCGACAAGAGGTTGTCAGAAGTCACTGCCAAGAATGTTCTGAAGGTGGTTGCTAAGTTTGTGGAGGCTGCTTACACCCCTGTTTCTCCAAGGAAATACTCCATTGTCTGAGTATTATATTAGTTTCTATAAATAAAACTTGACTACTTCCCAATTATTAGTTTTTAATAATAAACAGGGGCCAGAGATATTGGGGGTATCGGGTATATTATTTTAATTATGTGTTATATTTGTACCATGCTTTTGTTGTTTCACTGAATCCAAAAGTTTCTTATTTGGTCCCAAATGCGCGCTTATTTAATTTACATGCATTTATGCTATATTTTTATCACTTATATTTTCTCTTTCTTTCGGCTTTTTAGTTGGTCAAAATATAAAAAATATATGGGTATAAGAGTAAGTTAAACACAAAAGTTGTTCTCTAGAGATTTTTCATTAGTTTTGGCTCTTTGCTTTACTTTATCGCTAACAAACAACTTGATATGACCATGATTGAGATTAGGCTAGTTTCGATTCTGGTTTCTCCAAAGTAAAACCTGATTCAGTTCGTAAGGGCATGGTTTCGGTTTCAATATATATATATATATATATATATATATATATATATATATATATATATATATATATATATATATATATATTACTTACGAAAATCACGTATCACAATAACTTCCCACAATTAAAACTGTTCTTTAAAAAATATAGTTGATGTCATTACTTATTAAAATTGCTTACGTGTCGATCACTTTTTTAATAAAAAAACTTTTTTTTTAAACTCAATGATGATGTGATTGTTATTATGACTAATGTTTATATCTTTGACTTTTCTACTTTTTATTATGATTATAATATTATCCATATTGATTGATATTTTTACTTTTTAATTCAAATGATTTAATGTATTAAAAAATCATATATATAATTTTAGGCAAGACTCTACTGAAACCTTCAATTTATTTATTTAATCCATTTATTATCCCAATCCTTATTTTTCGCCACATTTTCCATTTTATCACCACCCCTATTTTAAATTAATTTAATAAAATGATGAAAATGCACTTGGACTTAAGAATTTTAAAACTTCTATAAAACACTTCAAACTCACTCAATAACACTTTTATCGCTTCAAAAAACACAAAATCTACACATAAAATTAATCGGAACTAAAGTGCGACTGAACCTAGGAGGAGTCGTTAAAAAAAACTCGAGGTAATTTCTATATTAATGTAATTTAAAATGAAAAAAAAATTACGAGTCGCACAAAAAGTGCGACTGAACCTAAGAGGAGTCGCACAAAAAGTGCGACTCAACCTAGGTCCAGTCGCACTTTTTGTGCGACTCCTCCTAGGTTTAGTCGCACTTTTTGTGTGACTCGTAATTTTTTTTTTTGAATTTTGAAATTCGTTTTGTTTATTTAATTTATTTTTTAAGTTATTATTATTTAATAAATGTTGTAATAAATTATTTTATTTTAATATATTATTATATTATGATAATATTATTATAATAATTAGTTTTGAATTTAAAATACATATATAAAATAAATTAAATTAAAATAACATAATAAATAATTTAAGTAAATACAAAAATATATATAAATATATAATAAAATAAAATAATTTACTATAATATTTAATAAATAATAATAACTTAAAAAATAATTATAATAAATAAAAAGAATTAATATTTCAAAAAAAATTAAAAAAAAAATTCCAGAACCTCCCAAGTCGCACAAATAGGAGGAGACGCACAAAAAGTGCGACTGGACCAAGGTTGAGTCGCACTTTTTGTGCGACTCAGTCTAGGTCAAATCGCACTTTTTCTGCGACTCTTCCTAGGTTTGGTCGCACATTTTGTGCGACTAGAGGAGGTTCTCGAAATTTTTCTTTCTTTTTGAAAAATTTCGAATCGATTAATTACTTACCAAATCATTATCATGCTCGTTTTGGTTCGCCATTGTTATTCTATGTACACTTTTAGCTTGTTTAAGTTAACATAGTGTTTTTAGAGAGTTTTAGAGAGATGTTATAGTTTTTTAGTTCGAAAATTATGCAGGGGCAATTTTAAAAATTCATTATATATAGGGTGGCGATAAAATGAAAAAGATGGCGATATTTAATAATACCCTTTATTATAGCCCACTAAATGATATCACTTCACCTAAATACCTCAATTAAGTAGTCACTTCCTAAATTTTGTCCCCAAACATCAAGAAATAAATGGGTCAAATCTAACTGAAATTGAAACTTGATCGTTTTGACCTATTTTTAATTTCACGTCAGCATTTTAAATTCTATATTATCATTTCTAGTTGGAACTCATCTTTAAACCATTTTTAAATTTGACTCCACATTTCTTTAAATTTGATTTAACATCTTTTTATTTTAACCCTAAATTTGATATATTTGTCCTAATGTTTTGTATGAAAATAAAAATAAATTATTATATTTTTTTGAAAAACATTTAATGATAAGAAATAAATTGTAAAACTAACCCGATAGGTCAATTTGCAGACGATTTAAATTCAACAAGACTCACCTAAAATCAGTGGCGAATCTAAAAATTATATCAAGTGAATTTAAAAAGTCACAGTTAAAGTCAAAGTCAGTAACAAAGTCATTGTCTAATGTCCACCATTTGATTTTTGAATTATGTTTAATTGTCGAATAATTTATGTTCAATTTGAATTTAGGCCAAAAATCATTTTTCGGAGAGAATTAGTACATTTATATTTTCCCACTAAATATAAGGTATTCTTCTAAAACAAAAAATATCCGTGCACCATTATACATTAATACTCATTTAAATTGATATATGTCACTAATATTGTACCTAAAGCTATAAAAAATTGATCTGTTTAATCGAAATCAAGTATGACAAAACTTAACCCAACACTCCTTCAATCTTCAATCTTCAATCTTCTTTCTTCTTCACTCTGTATTCTTCTTCACTCTTCATTCTTCTTTTTTCAGTTATTGTTCTTATTAGTTCTTTATTATTCATTCTTTATTTTTCAATCTTCATTTTTCTTCAGTTTCATTCTTTTTTTCTTCAGATATTTATCTATTTTTCTTATTCTCCACTATTATTTTCTCTACTTTTTTTCTTAATTCTACATCTTATTCATTTTCATTTTTTATTTACGGTGGTGTTTCATACTCGACAACAATGGTTGATAAAAACGATGCTATATTAGAGTTCGAACAATGTGTTTCAAACTCCAATATTGCCAAGATCGAATGTATGAGGTTTTGTGACAAACAAATTAAGCTATCAATAATATCGATGTTTGTAGGAGAAAGTAATGCAATAAAACGACACAAAAAATTTAACGAGGTTCACCCAACTTAGGCTACATCCTCCGGTGTGTAGTATCTCTTATACTATCAAAGGAGTTCAAAGAACTCTTAAATATGGAGTATTACATTAGAGAAAAGATATAGGCTAATGTTTGGCTTGGAGTGTATTTTGTGGATGATTATATGTGTGAATGAGAGCTCTCTATTTATGGGAGAGATCTCACTAAGTAACATTAAGTACATTAAAACTATGAATAAATGATAATGAAACATCCCCAATAACTTGAAGAGTCAAAACAGCATCCTAGGAGTATCAGAGACTTTGCTCGACCACAACAGAGGTTCGCTCGGTCGAGCGGGCTGCAGGAAGTTTTTGGTTGCATTCTATATGTTTGCTCGACCCATTCTGAGCTCGCTCGACCGAGCGAGCTGGTCGAGCTGCACTTCAGAAAGCTTCTGACAGTATTGCTCGACTTGCATAGTAGAGCATCTTGAATTAAACCTTTCCACTTCTTCATTAAGTCCCATAACTCCCATGAATAACTCATTAATTAATACTTTAATCATCATCATAAACCACAATCATCGAGACTCATCTTAATACACCCATTCATGACATACTTATGGGATTCCATCCCAAGAGTCACCACATGAATGCACACACCAAATGTGCACTCAAGTCACACCATTCATAACAATGGTGGTGATCGAAGATGATAGTGCCGGTGACTGGCGAGGGTCGAAGACGGTGGGGGGCGGTGGACTTTTGGACTTTTGGCCTATTCTTAAAAAAATTCTTCTTTAAAACTAAGCATAAGAAACCCAAGTAAAAATATTAAAATTTTAATTTTAAATTCTTAGATTTAACTTCTAAAAAACACCTTAAATCTAATATTATAATAATAATAATAATAATAATAATAATAATAATATAATTGTTTAATAAAAAATAATTGTAAATGATGATAGAAATAGTACGAGGATAGTAAAGTGTCTCAGAAATGATATAATCCATACACGTGATACCTTCTCGTTCGTTTGCTATATTTTACGGTGCCAACTACCCTTCACTCCTGGAGCATGATTCGGGTTAAGTCGGTTTTAGCCGGATAGAATTCGGTTTCGGCCATAATTCGGGTCGGATATGACTTGGGTCGGTTATTATTAGGTTCGAGTAATCTCGGTTAATAGTTATGTCTCGGTTATAAAAATCGGTTACAACTCGGGTTCAGCTTTCCCATTTTCGGTTGTCAACCGGTTCGGGTACTGTCGGTTCGATAACCAAAAAAAGAAACACATTTTTAAGTCGGTTTACTTTTGATTTCGGTTCGGATTTTCGAATCGGATCACTTTTGAACGGCTCTAGTGCCAACTACCCCTCACTCCTCGAACATATTGTACCAAAGCAAGTCTGGCCCCTTCATTATTTTTGAGGACCATTGAAAAGGAAAGATGATAAAATTCAAAACGAAAATAAAAAAACGTTGTTTATGAAAACTATTAAGTGAAGGATCGCGGACAATCGGATTGCATTTAAGAGGACCATATACGTGGTTCACTAGTTACGCTGTGCGTCTTTTTCCACATTTTTTTTATCCTTGTTAACAAGTAGCGCTATATAAATTTATTTTTTATATACTCGCTCCATTCTATAAAATTATTTTCACAACAAATATTCACGGAAATTAAGAAAATCACAAATTCTTGTGTGAAATGATCTTACCGTGCGATAATTTTTATACATAGGCGAAATAGCACAACTAATAACAATTATTAGTATGTGAGCTCTTTTTTCGAGTTTGTCTCACCGAGAAATAATCTCTCACAAGAGTAGCTCAAGAAAAATAAAATCTTATATATGGTGGATATGCTATTTCATTGAATAGTAAATTTGATAGATGAAAAATAAGGACTATAAGCATTAATAAAATATAAAAATAAAGTTAGTAGAAAAAATATAGAGACTACAACTATTAAAAAAATATTTTAATAAAGTTATATTATTAAAGGGAATCATATTGGAATCATAAGTAATATCAAAATATCAAAGTGAAGTTAGTGAAAAATATATAGGGATAGGGATCATAAGCATTATTAAAATATTAAAATAAAGATGAGCAAAGTTTAAAAAATAAGTTTGATTAAAGAAAAAACGCGAAGTGAACTTAAATATTCATGTGTAAAATAACATAATTAAAAAATAGATATCCGACATCCGATCCCGATAAATCAGATATCCAAATAAACAGAAACCAAATCATGTTTTTCACTATCAAAAAATCGAATTTTTGGATCGATTTAATATCCGCTTCTTAACGCCCGTTTGTTATAGCATAAAGGGAGTGAGTTAGCAAATTCAAATTTCCAACTAAGTTTTATAGTTAGTAGGATCAGAATATGGATTAGAGTTTGTAACTGTCCATTTTAGATTAATAGGGAGTGTATTAGGTCCAACTTCCCAATATTAATTGGGACTCATACTTAGTCAATGTTAGCCCACTAGATGGTCAATGCCCAATTTCAGGTTACGTATCAGTCTGTTTCATGTTTTATCAATTAATAATGCGAATTCAATTAGTTTCATTATCAGTTCAAATTTAGCTACTATAAATACTCACAAATCATCCTAATGAAGAAAGTTCGCGCAAATTCTCTCTAAGTAATTCAATTTTCATATTAACATCCAAAATCGCAACATTTATAATAGGCCATCTGCTGCTATCACTAATGTTGGGGCCAAAACCACAGCATATTATGGCCAAAAAACCGCAGCAAATGAGGTTTTTTCCACTAGTGAAAAAACGTTAGCAAACGTTAATTTCCAGCTTGTTACCTTGCTATATGCCTATTTTGCGTTTCACCTTATATTGCTTCAATTTTATAAATTTTCTCAAAAACATAAACCCTAACGCTACCATCTTTCATCCAAATCATATTTTACCAATTATTTGGTAATAAGTATGAATTTTTTTGATTAATTTTTGCAGTTATATTTGACATTTGAGTATTTTGTCATTTTTTATAATAATCTATAGCTATATGACATTAAAATTTATCTATTTTGCTATTATTTTTTTAATACTAGTTTATATCTAGTTATTTGATATCATACTGAAAAATTATAGCATACTAGTATAAACCTGTGCAATACACGGATTTTTAAATACGTTAATATTTTAATGAAATTTTAGACTAAATACAAATATTAAATGAAGGTGGGTAATAAAGTATTTACATATGTGTATTGTAATTGAAAAAGAATTAAAAATATAAAGAAACTCAAAATAAGTTGTTAATCAAGAGTTTATAGGTTTTGAAACACCTCTATATATACTACATTTTCAGTAAGATGACATATTTCACCATCCTTGTCGCATATGAGACATCTTAGTCCTTTCCTACTACTCATTCTCTACAAATGGCGACGTAAAATTGGCCATGACTAAAAATAGCTAAGGTAGGAACACACTAACATGAGATAATGTTTGTCCTTGACTTTTATTAATAGTCATTAATATTCCATGTTCCCCTGTGACTAGGGATGGTCATGGGTCCAGGACCCTGTTGGACCCGCCCCTTTTTAAGGGTCTGGGTCTAAATTTTTGAGACCCATCGGATCCGGGTCGGATTTGGATCCAAAAAGTATTTGACGGGTACGGGTCCGGGTCCGGGTCCTAAGGTGAAGACCCGGACCCGGACCCGGACCCGAACCCTAAACTTTTAAATTTTATATTATGAATTTCTGATTTTTAAATTCTAATATTAATTTTATTAATAAAATAATGCCTTGGGCCCTTAATCAGTTGATTACTTGATTCACTTGATTGCCTTCTTAAGTTATCATTCTCAATCCAGTAACCCTAAGTCCCTAATTTTTTTCTCATTCACTTGATTCACTATGTTTCTCATTTAGTCTTTTATATTTGATTTTTAATTATGTATTTAGACAAGTGTTTTTACGTTTTAGTAATTATTTTGTATTTGAATTTTATGGACTCGAACAAGTGTTTGTAATACGATAATAAGTTGCTTACAAAAAGACTTGCAAAAGGTACAATTTTGACAAATTAAAGAGGCTTTGTATAAAACCAATTAAGGACCCTAGACCTGTCAGATCCGTAGGGTCTAGGTCTGGGTCTGGAAATTTTGGACCCTAAGGGTCCGGATCCGGATCCGAATCCATAAAAAATAAAAGGGTCCGTGTCCGGGTCTGGCCAGACTCGCTCCAGACCCGCCCCATGACCATCCCTACCTATGACTATGAATTTTTTGAATGTAATTTAAACTCATGGTTATTCTATAAGATATTATTAAACAACACTAAAGGTTTAGAGAAGAGAAATAGTATGAGCAAACAATTGGAATGGCCATATGGGGCTATTTATATTGTAATTTCTGCCATGAAAGTGTTTATACATTTTTATTTTTATAATAAAGGAATAATTAAATTATAGAAAATTAGACAATATTTTTAGTTGATTGATTTTATTGTACTATATTTGGTAGCTAAGATAGTTTGATTGCCTACACACTGATTGAAGTTGCTTGATTTTTTGCATTAATTTATTTGTTTACATAATTATGATCTGGTTCAATATTTTTGACATTTTTCCTAAAATTTAAAATTGTAATTATTGTAGTCTAACAATGTAAATGACTCAATTTAATGATCAATTAAATGAATTTATGTCATTTAAGTTTTTAAAAGCTATTGCTGGAAAAAGGGGCAATTATGTACGTTTAGTAATTTAATAATTGGAATGAATGTAATTTATTTTGCAGTATAATTTTCTACCAGTGTATTTTCTTTATTTTATCTATTTTTCAGTATAATTTTCTAAATTGTATATTTATATATAACAGTGTAACTTAAGTAATTATGATTTTTGCATTCATTAATGTATAAATGTTTCGAAAAATGCAAATGTGTAAATACAGAAAGTCAAAAAATGCAAATAAGTCAAATTTCATTAATACTATCCAATGAAAAAAAGACAAATGATATGCTCACAATCAAATTGCCTTTTACTAATATACAATAAAATTAATAAAACATATGATTTTTTTATCTTTTGTCAATTTCAAATAGTTAACAAAAAAGACCTGCATTTTTAAACATAAAAGAGTAAATATAACACGTATACTTTTTACCGTAAAAACTCATAAATTAAAAGGAACGTGAAGTGTACGGAAATTGGAGTTTTCTTGCCCGATTCTTATTTGTCGCCACCCTTTTCATTTTATCGCCACCCCCCCTTCCTAATGAAATTACGAATTTGCCCCTGATCTTTAAAAATTTACAAATTTGCCATTGAGTTAATAACTTTTCATTTTCATTTTTTTAAAATTTTTTTTAATTATTCTTATTTATATTATTATTGTTATTATTATTATCATAGTTATTATTATTATTATTATTATTATTATAACGGTTATTATTATTACGGTTATTAATAATAATAATAATAATAATAATAATAAAAATAATAATAAAAATAAAAAATTAAAAAAAAAAACCAGTCGCACAAAAACGTGCAACTGACAGTCGCACGTTTTTGTGCGACTGGTATTTTTTTTAAATTTTTTATTTATTATTATTAATTTTATTATTATTATTATTAATATTGTGGTTGTTATTATTATTATTATTAAATTATTATTTTTGATTTAATTATTATTGTTATAATTGATGTAAGAAAGAAAGAGTAAAATTTTATTATTAGAGAAAACCCAAAATACAAATATTGGCTAGATTATAGAAATTAAGAGTTTATAAATTACTCCAATATAGAAAACCTTAGCCAAAACAAATTTTTTTGGGATGATGCAAAACTAATGCCCAAGACTCCTTTTATAAGGAGAAGAATAACAAGCCTTTGTTATTCTTCTGATGTGGGATAATGATAAATATTAATCTTTCAATGTGGGATAATGAAAAACATTAATCTTCCAATGTGGGATAATGAAAAACATTAATCTTTCAATGTGGGATAATGACAAACATCAATCTTCCAATGTGGGATTCAAGACATAACCTTACATTGGAAGATTGATGTTTGTCATTATCCCACATGGGAAGATTAATGTTTTTCATTATCCCACATTGGAAGATTAATGTTTATCATTATCCCACATCGGAAGAATAACAAAGGCTTGTTATTCTTCTCCTTATAAAAGGAGTCTTGGGCATTAGTTTTACATCATCCCAAAAAAGTTTGTTTTGGCTAAGGTTTTCTATATTGGAGTAATTTATAAACTCCTAATTTCTATAATCTAGCCAATATTTGTATTTTGGGTTTCCTCTAATAATAAAATTTTACGCTTTCTTTTTTACATCAATTATAACAATAAAAATTAAAACAAAAATAATAATTTAATAATAATAATAATAACAGCCACAATATTAATAATAATAATAATAAAAATAATAATAATAAATAAAAAATTAAAAAAAAATACTAGTCGCACAAAAACGTGCGACTGACAGTCGCACAAAAATGTGCGACTGGTTTGTGTGACTGTCAGTTGTATGTTTTTGTGCGACTGGTATTTTTTTTTTAATTTTTTATTTTTATTATTATTATTATTATTAATAACCGTAATAATAATAACCGTTATAATAATAATAATAATAACCGTAATAATAATAATAATAATAATAATAACTATGATAATAATAATAACAATAATAATATAAATAAGAATAATTAAAAAAAATTTAAAAAAAATGAAAATGAAAAGTTATTAACTTAATGGCAAATTTGTAAATTATTAAAGATCAGGGGTAAATTCGTAATTTCATTAGGAGGGGTGGCGATAAAATGAAAAGGGTGGCGGCAAATAATAATGCCCTTTTCTTGTAGAGATTGATCGATAGTGTATCATTTTTGAAAAAAATAATCATATCAAATTGATCTTGACTTTGACCAAGCCTAATAGTAAAATATTAGTAAAAAAATAATCATATCAAATTGATCTTTACATTTATCATATGAACAAGCTAATTAAGAAGATTAATTCAAACAATTGACTAACCATTATTATCATATATAAAAACTTATGCTTCATCAATATTCGTACAAATAATTATGTTTACAGATTATGCTCTACCATTTATTGTCGTATTTGGTATTGTCACCCTTGTTTATCTTGTGTGTCACTTGTGCCTGAAGAAAAGGCTCCAACCCGACTTTTCCCAAGACCAAGCCCAAGCCCAGGTCCAGCAGGGGGTCGAACAGATTAAGGGAATTGATCAACAAACGATTGATTCATATCCAACGGTTGTGATTGGGGAGAATAATGGCAAGATGTTGGAATTAGATGAGAAAATTTGCCCTATATGTTTATGTGAATATAATGAAAAGGATGTTTTGAAGATTTTGCCTGAATGTTTACATCGGTTTCATAGGGACTGTTTGGTTCAATGGCTCAACTTCAATGATACATGTCCGGTTTGTAGAACTCATCCACCTCGCTTTTAATTAGGATTAATTTGCTAACTACAACTTTAAAGTTTAGCACTTTTGCAAAATATAGCTTTAATGTTCAGTTTTTGTGAATTACAGCCACGAAAAAATTAAAGTTTACAAGTTCAGGCCAAAACACAGAATTCCGATTATTTTGGTGGTCGAAATGTTATGTTAAGTGATCAGAGTTATGTGTTTTTGGCCTGAACCTGTAAACTTTAATACTTTGATGGCTATAATTTGCAAAAATTAAACATTAAAACTGTAATTCACAAAAGTGTTAAACTTTAAAACTGTAATTCATAAAATATTCTTTAATTAATTCTTCTTTCTTCTACTTTTCATATTTTGTTGTATTGTACATAAGTGTAAATACTTTATAGTATAGAAGGTAAGAAATATGAATGTTCTTTTGTTAGTATAAACAATTTTTCTTGCAAAAATGTATATTCTTATAATCTTATTTGATATTTGTCTAAGTTCAAATAATTATTACTCCCTCATATTTACCCTAATAGTTTTATTTGATTGGACATATTTATTAATACAATAATTCTATTATTAGTATCTATGATTGTGCATAATTAGAAATTAGAAAAATGATATTAATGAGTTTTTTATTGAAGAAAATCAAACAAAATTCCACTTGAGTATGTTATAACATATAGATTAAGAATAAAATACAAGTTAAGAGCAATTGTTAAACACTGTCAAAAGTCAAATTAGACTATTTGGATGAATAAAAGCAAATATTTTCCTTAGATAATTAAGCAAAATATCACCCCCAAGAAATGTCTTTAATCCCAACATTTCCTTCCATAATGAACATTGAATAATTAAAACCAACTTATGCAAATCCATACAAACATCCAATCATTATGTCAAAATACAATATCACTACCTTTCTTAAGCCAAATAATAAATTATTTAAATAGGCGTTTTTAAAAAATTTGTGACACTAACTTTTGAAAAAATTATCTTTGAATGAGAAATGATAAAATGGCATATTGATTAATTTTTATTTAGTAATAATATGACTAAAAATGGTAAATTGATAGAATTTAACAAATAATAACAATTAAGGAAATATATATAGTAAAAATTTTGACTTAATCTTTTATTATTAGAATGACAAAAAAAGATAAAAAGATTATATGCAAAAATATTTTGACTTATTTGACTCTAACTTTTGAAAGAAATAATAATATAAAGATTATCATAAGTTTATATTATTTGATTATTATAGAGATAGTAAATTAAGTAATTAAAATGACATTTTAAATTAATATAAAAAATCAATCATCAAATCAAAAAATAGAAAATTAATTGAAAATTAATTAATTTCTGTTAGAATTTATGATGGATTTGATATAATAATTAAGGAAGCTGTGATATGTATTTTACATTCAAAAGTTAATTAATAATTTAAAATCAAAAATATGAACTACACTTATGATATTGACTAATTTAATATCAATAAGTACATAATAAATGCAATTAATATGAATTATTAAAAAAATTTCCACATTCAACATATATTCTTGAACCATAAGAATTCTTTTTGAAGAATGTCAGAATTCATACTCGATATTCATGCTGCCATTGAAATATAATGAGAAGAAAGAAGAGAGAAGAGAGAGAGAATGTTTATTACATAATGATTGTATATGTAAGTCTGTAAGAAGAAGACTAACTATTATATATATATACACCTGTTGGAATAAATAATGATGTGTCTGAGCTGGCAGCTTTGTAACCGAATTATAACAAACTTCAACCAGCTTGTGGTGGGTTTGTTGAGCTGGGTGTATCATCCCCAATACCCCTCCTCAAGCTAGGGGTGGTGGTTTGAACTAGGCCTAGCTTGGTCATCAAGTACTGTAGTTGTGCTGCAGACAAATTCTTAGTGAATGCATCTGCTAATTGTTGAGTAGTGGGAAGATATTGCAACTGTAACAGACCATCTAGGACCTTTTCTCGAGTGAAATAAGCATCTAATTCAATGTGTTTTGTACGCTCATGTTGCACAAGATTCTTTCCAATGCTAATAGCTGATTGATTATCACAGTATATAGTGACTGGTTTTAAATTTGATACTCCAATCTCGTCTAGTAAGCGTACCAACCAAGTAATTTCAGAAGCAACAACAGCCATTGCACGATATTCTGCTTCTGATGAAGACTTGGATATAGTGGACTATTTCTTGCTCTTCCATGAAACTGGTGAGCCACCAAACAAAACAAGTTACCCAGTTATGGACCTTCTAGTTGTGGGACAAGTAGCCCAATCTGAATCTGAATAGCCAATTAGAGAAATAAGTTCACCAGCCTTTAATAGAATGCCTTGGCCAATTGAACCAGCAACATATCTCAGTGTATGGTGTAGGGCTTACATATGAGGAAGCTTGGGGTCTTGCATGAACTGACTTAAGGTCTGAACAGCAAAAGTAAGATCAGGCCTGCTGTGAGTAAGAAAGTTTAACTTTCCAACTAATGATCTGTAGAAAGCTGGATCAAAATAAGGTTCTCCTACAGCTGGATGTAATTTGAAAGATGTGGGGAGTGGAGTGGTGGCTCTTTCGGATAGATCAAGACCACTGAATTGTAGCAATTCCTTTGTGAATTTTTGTTGTGTCAAGATTATACCAGCAGATGTCTTACATATCTCCATGCCTAGGAAAAAATTAAGGGCACCCAAATCTTTAATGCTGAATGTTGTGTCTAAGTGATTCTTTAAAGCCAGAATTGTAGGTGTGTGATTCCCTGTAAGAATGATGTCATTCACATAAACAGTAGCCAAAGTCAATTGATCACCCTCTCTTTTGATGAATAAAGAGTAATCATTTTTGGATTGAACAAATCCTTGAGTTTGTAGCTTCCTAACTAATTTAGAGAACCATTGTCTTGATGCTTGTTTTAACCCATAGAGGGACTTTTTCAACTTGCAAACATAGTCATTTGGATTTGGAACTCCTTCAGGAATCTTCATGTAGACCTCCTCATGTAGGTCTCCATGAAGGAAAGCATTGTTTACATCTAATTGATGTAAATCCCAGTCCTTCTGTGCTGCTAATGCTAGTAAACATCTGATGGTAGGCATTTTAATGACAGGTGAGAAAGTTTCTTCAAAGTCAACACCATATTTTTGTGTAAACCCCTTTGCCACTAGCCTAGCTTTAAACCTTTCTATACTTCCATCAGACTTGAGCTTGAGCTTATATACCCATTTGCAACCAATGGGTTTCTTGTGTGCTGATAAGGGTACAACATCCCAAGTCTCATTATCTGTCAAAGCCTTTAGTTCCTGCTCCATTGCTTTGACCCAATTTTGATCAGAAGCTGCCTCCAAGAAAGATGTAGGCTCTGGAATCTGTGAACTATGAGCTAGCAAGGCTTAATGTTTCTGAGGTAAGCTAGAATATTCAACTGCATTGCATTTGAAGTTAGAAGAACATATGTTTGGGCAGAGATAGTCATTGAGATATGAAGGAGGCTTATGAATTCTGGTAGATTGCCTAATCTCTAAAGATGAAATGTTAGAAAGAGTAGGTATTTCAGGAGAGGCATCTGACAGATCAAAAGATGGACGGAGAATTCTGGTGGATGACATAGTTTAGAGGGATGGAAGAAGGTTGATTATATTCTAGAGAAGTATCAAGATTTTGAAAAATGTCTAGTTCATCATCTGGTATGCCAGATGGATGAAGAGATGTATTAGGCAAGTTCAGATGTTGAAGTATGTTGATAGAATGGGAAATGTTGCTCATGGAACACAACATCCCTGGAAATATGAATTTTGTTGGTGATAAGATCAAGGACTTTGTAAGCCTTCTAATGTGGTGGATAACCAAGGAAGGCACATGGTCTGGCCCTTGCATCGAACTTGGTTTTGTTGTTGGATAATGTTGAGACAAAGCAAAGCCAACCATAGCATTTGAGATGTTGTAAAGAAGGTTTCTGTCCAAATAACCTCTCATAAGGTGAACTTTGATTTATACTTTTGAGTGGCATTCTATTGATTATATGAGCAGTACATAACACAGATTCCCCCTAGAATCTAGATGGAAATTTAGCTTGAAAATGTAGTGCTATTGCAGTTTCTAGCAAATGCCTATGCTTTCTCTCAACTACTCAATTTTGCTGTGGAGTTTCTGGATAACTTGTCTGATGTATAATACCCTTAGCAAGTAAGAACAGCTTCATTTCACCCTCCGTAATTTCTCTAGCATTATCACTTCTTAAACACATAACAATAGATGAAAATTGTGTTTCAACATAATGAATAAAATTCTTCAGAACTGAACTCACATCAAACTTGTATTTGATCAATGTAATCCATACATGCCTAGTGTAATCATCCACAATTGTAACAAATTGATTAAAACCATTATGAGTCTTAATCTTGTAGGGCCCCCACAAATCTACATGTATCAACTGAAATGGCTTCAAGCTCTTTATTGAACTACTTTCAAAAGGTAACCTAGTCTGTTTAGCAAGAGGACATACTTTACAGATGATGTCTTCTGTTTTCAGTTGATGAGGGAAAAGAAACTTCACTTGATTAAAGGGAAGATGACCAAGTCTGAGGTGCGATAACTGTACTTTTGTGGTAGCATTCAAACATTTGCTTGAGATATGAGACTCCTTGTAACAGAAAGAATCCTCAATGTGATAAAGACCACCTCTCAGCCTACCAAGAAGAAGTGCTGGCTCTCTCAACTTTTGAGCCTGAAGAAAACACTTGTCACCAGAAAAGGTGATTGTGCAATCAAGATCAGTAGACAACTTGTGTACATATATGAGATTAAACTCAAAGTCTGGTACATGAAGCACATTAAGAAGCTTAATTTTATCAGATAAATTCACAGTGCCAACATGTTTGACTGGCATTTTAGTAACATTAGGTATGGTGATAAAGTTTTCATTACCATCAACAAATTGTCATTCATCAAAAATGCTGAGATCTGAGCAAAAGTGGTTTGTTGCACCACTATCTAGAATCCAGGAAGACTTCATACAAGACAACAGGCATATCTTACCTGCTAGATGAGCTTGAGCTGAGTAGAGAGTGTCAGAAGAGGTAGACTGAGTGTGTGGTGATTCCTGCTTGTGCATGCACTGTAAGAGATACTTGTATTCTTCCATAGGAATGGTGGCAGTTTTAGCATTGTCAGAAGAATCTTGTGAGTCAGGGGACTGTTGACCTAGAGCCGCAATATTTTTTCTTTTGAAACCTTTAAAACCAGTAGGATAGCCATGTAATTCGAAACACCTTGAATTGCTATGGCCAGGAATCCTTTAATTAGAACTAGAACTACCATTGAATTTTTGTTGATAATTGCCATTAGAAGTTCTGTTGGCTGAATATGGCTTGAGAGAGAAAGACCTCTGAGCATTGAATGCCATATGGTCAGTTGAAGATGCTGATTGATTTGTGATTTCTTTATGCTTCTCTTCTTGTACAAGAAGTCTGTAAGCATAAGAGACAGGTGGAAGAGGCTGTTGCATCAGAATGTTGCTCCTGACATGAGTAAAGTGCTCATTGAATTTCAACAGAAATTGGATAAGTCTCTGATCTTTTTGAGCTTTGAAAATCTTCGGAGTGAGGTTACATGTGCACGTGTTACAGGTGCAAGTAGGTAGAGGAAATGCTGAGTTTAGTTCATAGTGTAGTATTCAGAAATGGATTGTGAATGTAACACCCCGGCCCCTCGGACCGCTGGTGACTACTGCATCCGGGAAAAACTTACCAGGAGGTCACCCATCCTAAGATTGCTCCCCACCAAGCACGCTTAACTGTGGAGTTCTTAGCAAATGGACTCCCTAGAAAAGAAGATGCACCTTGTTGATATGAGTAGTCTATCAATCCTTTTTCAAGTTAAATCTGGGGTATTACAGTGAACCTTGGTGTAATTCATATAGTTGTTGTTCAAGGTCATATAATTGAGTTCCAGAGATATAGCCAAACCTCTCTTCAAGATCAATCTAAATCTCATAAGCAGTTTGAAGTAAAGCACAAATTTGGCTATTTGTGTGTCTAAAGAATAAAGGAGCCAAGATATTATCAAATCATTACATCTAAGCCAAGCAACATGTTCAAATGTGTTAGGTTTAGGTTTAGGATAATCTCCATTAAGGAAACCGAGTTTGTTTCTAGCAGAAAGAGTAATAAGAACAAAACGCTTCCAATCAGTGAAGCCATTACCAGCAAACTTGATAGAACTCAAAGGATTTGTGCTATTTTCAGATGGATGAATGTAGTATATGCTAGTTGGATTAGAATTGAGAGATAATTTTGTTGAGGTATTATCAGTCATGATGATAGGATTAAAGACAGTATTCAAGAAAATCAGGAATTTAATGAAAAACAGATGATTGAAATCAGGTGAATGAAAATCAAAGAAAATCAAATGAATGCGATTGATCAAGAAATGAAGGCAAAATATCAAACACATAGAGTGCAAACGAAATTGAATAAAGATTGCGAAGAATTACAGAATGAAAAGAGTTTAAAGTAGATTATACCACAGAAAATGGTGAAGAAACGAACAGATATTGCTGGATGAGATGAAGAACAATAGCAAAAATCAATGGCGGAAAAACAACAAGAAACTTCAAGAAAATCAGCAAGAAACCGCTAAAATTTCATCAGAAAATGTCTGTAGATGTGTCTTAAATGCGAGCAATAATCAGTAGGCTCTGATACCATGAAGAATGTCAGAATTCATACTTGATATTCATGCTGCCATTGAAATGTAATGAGAAGAAAGAAGAGAGAAGAGAGAGAGAATGTTTATTACATAATGATTGTATATGTATGTCTGTAAGAAGAAGACTAACTATTATATATATACACCTGTTGGAATAAATAATGATGTGTCTGAGCTGACAGCTTTGTAACCGAATTGTAACAAACTTCAACCAGCTTGTGGTGGGTTTGTTGAGCTGGGTGTATCATCCCTAATACTTTTTATTCCGCAAATTGAATCTTAAAATGATGAAAAAGTGTGATTGTTAAGAATATCAACAAATTAGAGATTTGATGATGGTAATGAAAGAAAATAACATAACAATGATAACAAATATGACAAAAGTGGGACAGAAAGGAAGGTTTTGAATACTTTCTTAACCGGGAAAGATAATATTTAATAAACCACAAAATCAAGTAAGAATTATAATTTTAAGAAGAATCAACTCAGATCAAATTCGTAATTTTGTTAACCAAGGATATTTAGGTAAAATATATTTTCTCAAATTAATTAATATTCAATATGGAAAAATAAATTAAAAGCAAATGGAGTATGATATTTTTCATTTTTGCATACAAATTAATTATAATTATTGGCAATATATGTCAACTCCTTTTAAGTGTAATCAATAATAAGAAAAATCCATAATGTGACATTAATATCAATAAATATTAAATTGTTCCTTTAATCATGAATACAAAAATTTTATTTGGAATCGAATTGTTGATTCATCTTTATTATATAGTATATTTAATTTTTGTACTCTAAAACAAACAAACAATTATGATTTACATGTGACAATTTTTATCGTTTAGGATAACCTGCTATCTCGGATTTTTAAAGATTAATTAAAAGATAGAATCTTTAACAGATATAATCACTAGATGTAAGACCTTTAGAATTAAGTTTTTCTTTTTACGTTGGATATTTAGAAAATTTATAAGCCTATTATTCCCAGATAGGAATAGTTAAGCAAATTATTGAATGAGGAATGGTTATAATTTTAAAATTTTACAAACTCTAATTTCATAATTATGAAATTTCTTCTCATATAAACACACTTGTTACTTCACAATGCTACTTCATATAGTGGTCATGTTGTACTACAAACTGTTGTATCTCTATAGCGTATTCTCGAAGTTCAACCCAAGCATCATTGTGAGTGAAATAACGTTATTAGAAAAGCGTCTAAATGCATGTGCCACGGTTTAGTATCAAGCTTTTGAAGACTTAAATGTCTAAATGATCTACAGTATAGTGTTAGTTTCTTAAGTTTAATTAATATTATAATTTGTATTTCATAAGTATTATTATCATTTCTAGTCGTTGTAATAGGTTTGTTCATATTTGTAAAGTCAATTTGTATATAGTGTGTATTTTTCTCCCTAATTAAGTATTGTAAACATATAACATTTTTTTGGTTATAGAGGAGATTAGAAGTAGAAAACATAAGAAATGAAGTTTAAACTGAATTTGCACCTGAAAAATATAATACTGACCTAAATCTCCATATCAAATCTTTTAATTTGTTCCACTAGTGGAAAAAAACTTATTTGCTGCTTATCATTTGCTGCGGTTTTTGTATATACGCAGCAATAACTAGAAAAAAGAATTAGAAAAAAAAAGAACCCTTAATTGCTGCGGTTTTGTGCCTCGACCGCAGCAAATACACATGTGCACCATCAATTGCTGCGGTTTGTTTCATGCCCGCAGCAAATAAAGCTTGCAATTGCTCCGGTTCTTCACCACCCGCAGCAAATAACAATTAATCCTTAAACCTTAATTGATTCAGCAGCATTAATTGCTGCGGTTTATCCTATTGACCGTAGCAAATAGGGTTCATAATATAAAACCCTTAAGCTTCTGTTCTCTCGCCTTCCCTTAAGCTTCTGTTCTCTTCTTCATTCCTTCATTCCATTCCAGACGCACAAACCTTCGTTCCATTCTCGCTCCTTCGTTCATTAACTTCAAACGCCCAAACGAACAACAGTAATTCCTTCATTCTCCTTCGTTCCATTCCAGATTTCGAACGCAAAAACCCTTCGTTCCATTGTCCTTCGTTCATTCACGTCTATTTGGAAATTTTTAAGTTTGGGATGATCAACAAATTGGGATTTTGTGTTCTTTGAAAATCTTGACAGTTCGACTTTGTTTTTTTCTTCTTTTACTCCCATTCACATCTAATGATTTTGGTGGAGGTTTCTGAATGACTTTTCTTCTGGTTTGTTTTACTTTTGCTTTTTGATGATATTTTTGTCGTTGAATTTGGCTTTTTGGTGTGTTGTTTGTTTATTGATGGATTAATGTTTGTATTTAGGGTTTGTGATTTTATTTGCTGATGAAATCCACTTAACTCTGAAGAAATCAAGTATTTTTGCCTATTTAACTCCTTATGTTTAATTGATTGCTTGTTGTTTTATCGATGAATTATTGTTTACTTTATTTCCATTTCATTGTTTGATATTTGAGTTCGTGTTTAGGGCTTGTTATTCAGAAATTTGTTTTTGGTATTTTGGTTGAATTTTGTAGTGTATTTTTCAATTATAGAGATAAAATTGAACTCCAGGCTTTTCCATGTATACTATTGCTGCATCCATAGACCATGCAATTTATTCATATTTTTTGTTCCCAAAATGAAATTTTCTTTAGAAATTCATTTATGGGTGTTCCACACCCTAAATCATGCAATTTCATTTGTATTTGTTGCTTTGAAATTGGGTTTTTCTTCCAAAATTCATTGATGATTGATATCAATTAATACTAATCATGGGTTTAATTCTTAGTTGTTCTAGCCGTTATTCCATTCAATGCTTTGTAATTTTGTACATGATTTGTCGATTAATTTAGCCTACTAAAACCACTCGATAGAATCAAAATGAACATGTATTTGGTATTGCTTGTGATGATGTTCATGAAGGATTTCACAATCTCTTAGGAATTTGGATGCTTGAGATTGAGATCATCCTCTATAGCTTGTAGATTTTCATAAGGGTGTAGAAATGATTGATCATCCTAATTGTTTGAGCATTTCTTATGTATGGGCTGGTACAATGCGAACTATGCAGGGGTCCAAGGCGTTCTCTGTGGTGTAGGCTCTTGGTATCGGATTTGCCCTAACTATACATTTCTAGGTACGTAGTGATTAATGAAATGTGAAATGTTGTTTGGTTTCTTTGATTGTTATTGATTCATAAAATTATTATCATAATCGATTTGTATGATGATTCTTGTTGTGGATGCTCACTAAATGACCTGATTTCTCTACATTTTTGTATTTCATGATTCAATTCATCAATGCAATTGGCATTTTTGTTGGAATTGTAATTGCCTTATGTCTTATAAGTTGCAACTGAATAATTGCTTTTTGTATTACATTGAATTTGATTTCAATACTCCCTTTTGTCTCTCCCAATATAGAATGTGGTTTGGGAAGTGAGATAGGTAGCTCTTCATTCTGAATACATGTGCAAGTCTTCTCATCATCAGCAAAACAGCTGGTTGTGTGCATCTTCTGAAGCAAGTGATGATCAATATATTTGGGCAACAACAGCAGCTTCCAGAAGGTTGTTTTATCTTTACAACAGCAACTTTGTCATGATTCGTGCTTCATGTCTATCAACGGTGTATATGCTGCCTCAATCAAGGGTCAATATTTAGAGACATAGAATTAATTAGATGAGCTGTCAGTTTGTTGTAACAACCTTTGTATTCTGTTATTTGTTTGTTATGATGCTTAGCTGTTAGTTATCTTATGCCTATATATGCATAGGTTCTTTTGTACCTTCAGATTATATTTTCTTGATTCAATAAATGAGAATACATTTTTACTCTTCTAATCTCCTTTTCACTCTTTAGCATTTCTTTAGCACAGTTTGTAATTACTGCTTTTGATATGGTAAAATAACAATATTATTAGATTATTATGAGTATAAAACGAAAAAAGAAAAAAAAAATAGAGTTATTTGCTGCGGTCAGGGGCAAAACTGCAGCAAATAATGCACACTTATTTGCTGCGGTTTTGAACCGCAGCATTTAAAAAAGGACATTTACTGCTATCACTATTGCTGGGGGCCAAAACCGCAGCAAATAATGGCAAAATAACCGCAGCAAAAAACGTTTTTTCCACTAGTGTTCCAGAATCTTTATCGATTGGACTTTTTGTAGAGAATCCATCAATTGACCTAATTAAATATCAATCTCAACCAAATTGGGTTATAAAATTCATTATGTAGTCTCCACCAAATCAAGTTGTATTATTAAACTTGTATACTTATTTTAATCACTAAATACGTGGTCATATCAGTATTATTATGCTTCTCCTATATCATTTTAATAGAATTAAGCATTAATCCATTGATCTCATTGTTTCCAACATTATTTCTTCTCATAAAACTAACATAATTAGCAATAATAACTATGATTGATTATTTATTTCTCTTTGTTACAATTTTTGGTATCATCTTCCTACTTTCTACTCTATGTTGGTCTTTTCTATTGGATGATATACTCCACCTCAATACAGTTAGTTAGAGTTTCTGTTACTTTGCCCCTTTTCTTCTTGATTCTTGTAACTACTTTCTGTTATGCTTTCTTAGCTTCTTGTATCCTCCTCTATATATAGCTTTAGTTCCCCTCTTGTATTCAATTCAATTACTTGTAAACAATCCAGTATATAATAAAAGACTGTTTTGGTACATCCTGTGTGATATCTTATCTTGATCTTGACAAACTTCTTCAGGGTATTAGAGCCTTTCTGATTCTACCTCAGTTTTCATTCTTTCCTCTTCTCTTTTCCTTTCTTTCTTGATTCTTTTAATCATATACATTTTTCTTGCACAAAAATGGCAGAATCACAGCAAAATTCCGCAAATAATACCGATCTTGAACCTACATTGAACCCAGCCAGCATATATGTCGTACATCCTACTGATGTGGGTTTGAGGCTTATTGTAGATCCTTTCAATGGTTCAGGGTAAGCAGATTGGAGAAGAGGGTTATTACTAGCCCTAACAGCAAAGAACAAAGTTGGTTTTATAGATGGTTCAGTAACGAAACCATCTGCTGAAACAGCCTGAGTACAAAGCGTGGGATAGAGTTAACAGCACATTAATAGGTTGGATTCTTGCTTCTTTGGAAAAGTATATTTCTAAAACTTTTCTTTGGGTCAAAACTGCAAGGGAATTGTGGGTTGAAATTGCAAATAGATATGGGCAAAGTTCATGCTCACGTTTTTTTTTTCATTACAAGAAGTAAAAATAATCTGTCATAAGGAACCATTTCTGTTTCTGAATTTTTTAACCCAAATTAGAGGGATTTGGGATGAGTTAGTTGAACTTGAACCCTTACCTACTGATACTTGTGAAACGTGTACTGACAATCTTGTTCAGAAATTTTACAAGATTCAACAGAATCAAAGAGTCACTCAATTCTTAATGAAGTTAGACCCAAGATTCAAACAAATGAGGACAAACATTTTAATGTTGCCTGAATTACCAACATTAGGGGAAGTTTATAATATGGCAGCTTAAGAAGAGAGATATTTGGAGTTAAAGACAAATGAGTCACTGGCATTCAGAGTTGATAGCTATGGATGTAACAATAAACATCAAAGTAGTTTTCGCAGAAGCAATAATCAAGTGCAAGACAAAGGTCAATTTGGTAATGCTTTGTCTGGAAATAAGAGACCAAACTCCTATTATTGTGATCATTGCAAGGTCTATGGACACAGCTTGGAGAGATGCTGGAAGGTCAATCAAAGACTGCCCATGCTGTTTAGACTACTACAGATGAGAATAATGATGATATGGTTACTGCTAAGATGTCATCAAGTCAATACAAACAGCTGATGGACTTCCTCAATAAACAAGCAGATCATGATACTCATGATAGTGCAGCTTATCTAGCAGGTACAACTTGTTTATTAGTGCATAAATCTTCTCATTGGATTCTAGACAGTGGGGCATCTGATCATATTTTCCATGACATTAACATCTATTATGATTATAAACCCCTAAATGATGCTGAACACAAGATAACTATACCAGATGGACGAAAAGTTCAAGTTGAATTCATTGGAACTGTTCTTAAGAATGGGTTAAGATTACATTCTGTTCTTTATGTTCCCAATTTTCATTTTCATTTGAATTCTGTCCAAAAACTATGCAAAGACATGCACTGTAACATCTTCTTTTCTCCTGAAACCTGTCATACACATGACCATTTGATGAAAAGATCATGGCTTCTTGGTAAATCTTCACATGGTACTCACTACATTGATGAGAAAACTATTGGAAATATAATGCAAATACAAATAAACCAACCGATTTGTATTTCCCTTGTGTGGATGGCAATGGAACTCCTTGCTTTGTAAATCATCAAATGGACACCATGAAGATAAGGTTGCGACAATCAGAGAAGTCGCTCGGAAACTTGATATGAGTAGAAGGCGTTCATGCACTTTCCCAATATAGAATGTGGTTTTTGTTGGAATTGTGATTGCCTTGTGTCTTATAAGTTGCAACTGAATAATTGCTTTTTGTATTACATTGAATTTGATTTCAATACTCCCTTTTGTCTCTCCCAATATAGAATGTGGTTTGGGAAGTGAGATAGGTAGCTCTTCATTCTGAATACATGTGCAAGTCTTCTCTTCATCAGCAAAACAGCTGGTTGTGTGCATCTTCTGAAGCAAGTGATGATCAGTATATTTGGGCAACAACAGCAGCTTCCAGAAGGTTGTTTTATCTTTACAACAGCAACTTTGTCATGATTCGTGCTTCATGTCTATCAACGGTGTATATGCTGCCTCAATCAAGGGTCAATATTTAGAGACATAGAATTAATTAGATTAGTTGTCAGTTTGTTGTAACAACCTTTGTATTCTGTTATGTGTTTGTTATGATGCTTAGCTGTTAGTTATCTTATGCCTATATATGCATAGGTTCTTTTGTACCTTCAGATTATATTTTCTTGATTCAATAAATGAGAATACATTTTTACTCTTCTAATCTCCTTTTCACTCTTTAGCATTTCTTTAGCACAGTTTGTAATTACTGCTTTTGATATGGTAAAATAACAATATTATTAGATTATTATGAGTATAAAACGAAAAAAGAAAAAAAAAATAGAGTTATTTGCTGCGGTCAGGGGCAAAACTGCAGCAAATAATGCACACTTATTTGCTGCGGTTTTGAACCGCAGCATTTAAAAAAGGACATTTACTGCTATCACTATTGCTGGGGGCCAAAACCGCAGCAAATAATGGCAAAATAACCGCAGCAAAAAACGTTTTTTCCACTAGTGTTCCAGAATCTTTATCGATTGGACTTTTTGTAGAGAATCCATCAATTGACCTAATTAAATATCAATCTCAACCAAATTGGGTTATAAAATTCATTATGTAGTCTCCACCAAATCAAGTTGTATTATTAAACTTGTATACTTATTTTAATCACTAAATACGTGGTCATATCAGTATTATTATGCTTCTCCTATATCATTTTAATAGAATTAAGCATTAATCCATTGATCTCATTGTTTCCAACATTATTTCTTCTCATAAAACTAACATAATTAGCAATAATAACTATGATTGATTATTTATTTCTCTTTGTTACAATTTTTGGTATCATCTTCCTACTTTCTACTCTATGTTGGTCTTTTCTATTGGATGATATACTCCACCTCAATACAGTTAGTTAGAGTTTGTAACGGCCCGGTTTAAGTGACCCGGAAAATCATATGAAAACATGATTCCGGTTCACAAACGGACACAAGAAAATTTATTTGTCACTCGGATCGTCAACGTTCCAACGGTAAAGAAATATGGTCAACGCAGGAAAAAAAACGCCAAACAAAATAAAACAAGTCAGCGGAAGTCTTTACATATAACTCGAGAGCCTACCGGCCTCTAGACTAGCTAAAATGTTGTACGAGATAAAAAGAAAAACGTCATAAACTTTCGTTACATAAACTGAGTTATTTCGACTCATAAACTTATTACAAAGTATGTCTTAGATTTGATGGTTACGGGTTCTAAGCTGAGTCCTCACTCCAGCCCCCACCTGCAATCAACCTACTGCACGTCGTATGACAACACGTAGCAGGTTCCAAAGAACAACCAATACACGTCAGAGACTTCATACATATATCAAACAGGTTGAATACAAGCATTGTGTTTACCCTAGCATGCAAAGGCTCTATTATGTAATCTTTGTTCATTATTTCCAACCTTGTAACGTTGCCCGTCATGTTCGGGTCGTACAAGTCATATTTCCAATTTGTTTTGGTGGAATACACTTGGGAGAGCTAATCCCAAGGCAACCACCTACCTAAGACGTTGCCCGTCCTGTTCGGGTCGCCAAAGGCTAAGTATGCATACCCCCATGGTGATCATAAAGATCCCTGAATGCCATGGGAAAAATAGTTGATAATTTTCCAATTCATTTGTTAACCCTTTTGGGTAACATATCCATAAATTCTCAATTTCCACATAATCATTTCATATTATTTGAGGTGTCTAATCCTTATGTGATTACAATGCCTTGATTAGGAATAAAACAACATTACTTGCACAACCATATAAACAGTATGGTCTAAGCGTGTACCTTTAAGCACAGCAAATCCAAACGACGTTTACGCACGACAAGAATTTCACCCTCTTATGAATCGAGGTCCTAATTAACAAACACACAAAACGACCACGTTTAATAACGGGTTTACACAAACAATCCACTCCATACTACTAAAATATCACAAAGACTTGATAATTTCAAATGTTTTCATCCAATTCATGATCGCTCCATAATTCCCATTCTGACCAGAAACTTTTATGGCCAAATCGGACAGTTTAGAAAATTCAAACTAAAAATCTGACTTCACCGCTGCGTCCGGAACGCATCAATTATCTTGGGTACCAAATTTCATAATTTCTAGCATCCGATTACTATTTTTAATTATTTTAAGCGTTTTAACGAGTTTTAAAAACGCATCGGTTAAATAAAACCACAACGAAACACACCCGATACTCGGATCGGGGCGCCACTACCGAGGCAGCAGCTGCTGTCCGAAAATTCCTGCTACTTAAATTATTTTTATTATATTTATATATATATTTTTTTATTTAAATTATTTAATCCTTTTTAAATCTCCATACCAAAATATACCTAACCAAAACCAAATTTACCTTTTACTAAAATAAAACAAATAAAACCAAATCTCCTATCCCACCATCCACTTGATATTTCCACACATGTAACAATACATAAAATCCCATCAACAATCCAAACCATCATCAAAACATAAAACTAACAATTTAAAACATATCCATCCACAAGATCCTTCAAAAGCAATTAAAGTTTCATAACCCATGATAATTAAATTAAATACTTGATTCTCTTATCAAATTAAAATTTTGTAGAGAATCATGTATCATCATTTTTGAATCAAACACATATATAAGGACAATCCTTTAAACAAATCAAATTTTGTTAAAGGATTTATAAACTCATGGATACCTACATTACTTAATCCATACACTTAAAATTTCTTCTAACAAACTAACATCTTGCTAGAGAAATATAAGCCATAAAATAAATACATTTTTAACCTTTGAATAAACTTTATTCTTATAACAAATTTAAACTTTGTTAAAGAATGTAAATCAAGGAAAATTTTGCATAACAGAGATATGATTTAACCCTTTTAACAAATCAATTTTATCAAAGGATTATAAAAGAAAACTTATGTAAAATACTCAATCCTCCTAACAAGTCATAGGATTTCATCATATTGAAAGAAATATTATATAATCTCATACTAGAATTTCTTATAAATAAAATTTATAATTAACAACTCAACTTACTTACCCTTTGATTTGAAGATTGAATTGAACAAAGTTTTTATTTTTTTTTTCCTTGAATACCGAAACAAGAGCAAGAAAGAAGGAAAATTTCTGAATTTTTTTGTTCACTTTGAAAGCTTAGGAAAAGTGAGGAAACTCAATGATGCTTAAGGATTAATAGGCACTTAAGAGGTGAGTTTAATTATGCCATAATACTCACTTATGAGAGGAGTTACAAACTCCTCCCCTTCCTCCTCATCACAACCGGCCACCCCTTCACTCCCCTCTCATTATTATTTTTTTTAATTTAATTTATTTAATTAATTAAGTCATTATTATATTATTGTTAAAATAGAAAGAACGTTACGCGATAGTCTCGTAAGCGATAAAACTCGTTACCGTTAAAATTTAACTCACTTTATTTCTTAAAATTATATATGTGAAATAATATAATTTAATAATACGTATTTATTTTATTTTATTATATTATATTATTTCTTAAACCCGATAAATTACGGGGTGTTACAGTTAGTTAGAGTTTCTGTTACTTTGCCCCTTTTCTTCTTGATTCTTGTAACTACTTTCTGTTATGCTTTCTTAGCTTCTTGTATCCTCCTCTATATATAGCTTTAGTTCCCCTCTTGTATTCAATTCAATTACTTGTAAACAATCCAGTATATAATAAAAGACTGTTTTGGTACATCCTGTGTGATATCTTATCTTGATCTTGACAAACTTCTTCAGGGTATTAGAGCCTTTCTGATTCTACCTCAGTTTTCATTCTTTCCTCTTCTCTTTTCCTTTCTTTCTTGATTCTTTTAATCATATACATTTTTCTTGCACCAAAATGGCAGAATCACAGCAAAATTCCGCAAATAATACCGATCTTGAACCTACATTGAACCCAGCCAGCATATATGTCGTACATCCTACTGATGTGGGTTTGAGGCTTATTGTAGATCCTTTCAATGGTTCAAGGTAAGCAGATTGGAGAAGAGGGTTATTACTAGCCCTAACAGCAAAGAACAAAGTTGGTTTTATAGATGGTTCAGTAACGAAACCATCTGCTGAAACAGCCTGAGTACAAAGCGTGGGATAGAGTTAACAGCACAATAATAGGTTGGATTCTTGCTTCTATGGAAAAGTATATTTCTAAAACTTTTCTTTGGGTCAAAACTGCAAGGGAATTGTGGGTTGAAATTGCAAATAGATATGGGCAAAGTTCATGCTCACGTTTTTTTTTTCATTACAAGAAGTAAAAATAATCTGTCATACGGAACCCTTTCTGTTTCTGAATTTTTTAACCCAAATTAGAGGGATTTGGGATGAGTTAGTTGAACTTGAACCCTTACCTACTGATACTTGTGAAACGTGTACTGACAATCTTGTTCAGAAATTTTACAAGATTCAACAGAATCAAAGAGTCACTCAATTCTTAATGAAGTTAGACCCAAGATTCAAACAAATGAGGACAAACATTTTAATGTTGCCTGAATTACCAACATTAGGGGAAGTTTATAATATGGCAGCTCTAGAAGAGAGATATTTGGAGTTAAAGACAAATGAGTCACTGGCATTCAGAGTTGATAGCTATGGATGTAACAATAAACATCAAAGTAGTTTTCGCAGAAGCAATAATCAAGTGCAAGACAAAGGTCAATTTGGTAATGCTTTGTCTGGAAATAAGAGACCAAACTCCTATTATTGTGATCATTGCAAGGTCTATGGACACAGCTTGGAGAGATGCTGGAAGGTCAACCAAAGACTGCCCATGTTGTTTAGACTACTACAGATGAGAATAATGATGATATGGTTACTGCTAAGATGTCATCAAGTCAATACAAACAGCTGATGGACTTCCTCAATAAACAAGCAGATCATGATACTCATGATAGTGCAGCTTATCTAGCAGGTACAACTTGTTTATTAGTGCATAAATCTTCTCATTGGATTCTAGACAGTGAGGCATCTGATCATATTTGCCATGACATTAACATCTATTATGATTATAAACCCCTAAATGATGCTGAACACAAGATAACTATACCAGATGGACGAAAAGTTCTAGTTGAATTCATTGGAACTGTTCTTAAGAATGGGTTAAGATTACATTCTGTTCTTTATGTTCCCAATTTTCATTTTCATTTGAATTCTGTCCAAAAACTATGCAAAGATATGCACTGTAACATCTTCTTTTCTCCTGAAACCTGTCATACACATGACCATTTGATGAAAAGATCATGGCTTCTTGGTAAATCTTCACATGGTACTCACTACATTGATGAGAAAACTATTGGAAATATAATGCAAATACAAATAAACAAACCGATTTGTATTTCCCTTGTGTGGATGGCAATGGAACTCCTTGCTTTGTAAATCATCAAATGGACACCATGAAGATAAGGTTGCGACAATCAGAGAAGTCGTTCGAAAACTTGATATGAGTAGAAGGCGTTCATGCACTTTCCTATTGTGATATTTCTCCAACAACAGGTGCTTGGTATAATAAATGAAATTCACAATAAGATACAATCTACACAACAAAATCCTAACACAAGGAAATTGCAATAGTATATACAAGTGTTGTAGTGAATTATGAACTTTGATGATATTAAGAGTTAATTACTCTCTCAATACTATCTCATGAAAGGAAGAATAAGAAAGAGAGTATTCTTAAGAGAGAAATCATAAATGATATGAAATTGGGATGGAATGTCCCTTAGCATGCAACCTCTATTTATAGAGCTATGCATGAAACAATAACTCCTTTTGAAACAAAATTGTTTCACCAAGCAAAACTTATGAATCAAAGTAATATTTCACCAAGTAAAGCTTACGAACCAAAGTAATGTTTCATCAAACAAAACTTATGAATCAAAGTAATGATTCATCAAATTCTTTGAGGCATTTAATTTGGACTTATAATATATTTATTTAAGTTCCACTACTATACTAAGTACGTAGTATATACAAATCTAGGTTTAGATACTCTAAATGTTCAACAATCTTCCCCCATTTAGAGTATAACAAACCTCCTTCTTCCTTTACACATTAAGTATATAATTCCGTTTCATGCATCAACGCAAATGTCCCTATGGATTGAATTAACGCTTAGTATAAAACACTTTACAAGCGATCAAACTAGAATGACGTCCCTACGGATTGATACAACTAGCCCATCCAACCACTTGAAGGTTAAATACACACAAAACCAATAACACATTGTCATTTACCTTGACACATTATAGAGGGCTGTGTCCATATCTATTCATAAGTTTATCATAGTCGGATATGCCAATCTTGACTACTTGAAGAATCATTCTCTTCATTAGTGATCCAATTAGCATCGGAATAACCTTCCAAAATAGGAGGTTCACCACTATAAGTTATACCATAATTTATGGTTCCTTTCAAGTATCGTAATACTCTTCTTATCGCCAACCAATGTTGGGGACCCGCGTTACTAGTAACTCAATTTACCAACTGCAAATGCTATGTCCGACCTTGTACATGTCATAGCATACATCAAAGATCCAATAATCTTTGCATACTGTAATTGAGAAATTGATTTTCCGGTATGCTTGGTAAATTTCATACCCTGCTCCATGGGACTTGAGATTGGTGTCGAATCTTGCAATTTAAACCTATTAAGCACTTTATTAATGTAATGAGATTGACTAAGCTTAATACGACCACCATCTCTTTTGATCTTTATGCCTAAGATCACATCAGCTTCCCCCATATCCTTCATTTGGAAGGATTTAGACAAAAAATCCTTTGTCTTTTGGATATGTACTATACTAGTACCAAAGATGAGCATGTCATCCACATATAAGCAAATGATAACTCCATTGCCATGGTTATCAAATTTTTTATAAATGCATTTATCCACTTGATTCAACTTGAATCCAAAGGACAATATAGTTTCATCAAACTTTTGATGCCATTGTTTTGGTGCTTGTTTAAATCCATATAGTGACTTAACAAGTTTACACACCTTATTTTCTTGTCCTTTCAAAACAAACCCTTCGGATTGTTTCATGTAAACTTCTTCATCTAGCTCACCGTATAAGAATGCGTTTTTTCAGATCTATTTGATGGACCTCTAGATGATAAACTGTAGCCAACGCTACCAACAACCTTGTGATGGTTGTCCTTCCAACGAGTGCATATGTATCGAAGTGATCGATACCCTGCTTTTGTCTAAAGCTTTGTGCTAATAAACGGGTCTTGAACTTATCAATAGTTCATCAATCTTCATTTTCTAGATTGCATCACTAGAACTCAATGGGTCACTTTCCGCATTTTAATAAATATAGAACACTAAAAGTAACATTATTCTAGTACCTTTGACCAAAAATATTCATCAAATTTCTTAGTGCGCATTTTTCTTGAAAATGACTTTTTATTAAACATCTCAAACAAGAGATTAATGACTTTTTATTAAACATCTCAAACAAGAGATAATTTAATCTCTTTGTCTAAAACTAAGACAAATGTTTATAGATAAAAAATTATCTTTATTAGTTTACACTTGGTAGTTTAAAATTACCTCCCCTATTTGTAAACATTCAATCACAAATAGAAACGACAATTCTTTGTGATTCAATTCACAATTGAATTTCATACATATAATTATGTTAACTTGAAAAAATTTGTTACATTATTACAAACTAGTAATAATAAATAATTATTAAACATTATGGAATTTATTTGCCATAATATACATTCTATTAATTTATTCTCTTATATAGAATAACATTTATTTCACAACTATATTCATAAGCAATGAAATGTAACAACCATTTAATTATAATTTCAACATTGTTGAAATTGTACATAATAATTTAATCTTAATTATTATAAATAATGGTCCGACCATATTAAATTTAAATTTAATATGCTCCATATACATAAACATGTATATCTACATGACATATAAATTCTACCCCTTAATCTTAGTTATAATATAACTAGATTAACTTGGGTAATTACATAACTCATTTGAGTATTTCAATGTAAATCATTACCCCTTTTATATTATTTTTTTTTATTGAATAAATTTGGATGTATAAAATATATGTCACTTTAATTTTGTCTCATCATGAGATACTTGACAAAAGTCAATAAATTTATCATTTACTTATAAGTAGTTATTCACAAATAACTACCATAACTAACCACAAAAATGGTTACATCAATAAAATTGATACTTTATTTCATAATTAACAATAAAATAAAACAATTACAAATCAACAAACTGAGATTTATCACTTTCTAAACAAAAGTATGCTAAACAAAATTATCTTACCTTGGTTTTGATGCTACACGACATACATCAATTATCAACATGATAAAACAAAATTAATCACTTTCTTTAAACATGCCTCATGAAGAATTAATTCCATCAAGTATAGAACATAATCATACTTTAATCAATCAATATCCGATAAAACACATACTTAGTGTATACTTGGCAATTTTAATTTATATATAATATATAAATCCTGGCATCGTAGTACTTTTATTCCATACTGCAAAATTTCATTGCCCTATTAACCATGATGATCACATGAATAGATTTCTATTCTCTTTTCTTAATTAATTATCAAGAAAAATGACACTGTATGATTTCCATTATAAATTTTTATCATCAAAATAACACATACCCACTTCTCTAGATCATATCTTTGTAAAATACTACTACCCACATGCTTTACTTCAAATTAAAATTTGAACACATGTATATGATCATCCAAAAGAAGATTTAAATGTATGTAAATACTTTCTCACAAATTTAAACACAAAAATATCAAACATAATTTAGGATTAATAAATCCCAAGAAAAACTTACTTGTTTTCCATGAGACTTTTTCTTAATAAAGATACCCATGAAAATAAATATTTCATTTGCCATCATCAGAATTTCATGCCGAAATAATTGTCCAACTTGATGAACAATTTTAACGAGATCCTTAACGCTTGCCATCTTTGAAAAATTATCACAATAGATTATTAGAAATATAATGCAAATACAAATAAACAAACTGATTTGTATTTCCCTTGGGTGGATGGCAATGTAACTTCTTACTTTGTAAATCACCAAATGGACACCATGAAGATAAGGTTGCGACAATCAGAGAAGTCGCTCAGAAACTTAATATGAGTAGAAGGCGTTCATGCACTTTCCTATTGTGATATTTCTCCCACAAAAGGCTTGGATGATAAATAAAATTCACAATGAGATACAATCTACGCAACAAAATCCTAGAACAAGGAAATTGCAATAGTAAAGACAAGTGTTGTAGTGGATTATGAACTTTGATGATATTAAGAGTTAATTACTCTCTCAATATTATCTCATGAAAGGAAGAACAAAAATGAGAGTATTCTTAAGAGAGAAATCATAAATGATATGAAATTGGGATGGAATGTCCCTTGACATGCAACCTCTATTTATAGAGTTATGCATGGAACATTACCTCCTTTTGAAACAAAAGTGTTTCACCAAGCAAAGATTATGAATCAAAGTAATGTTTCATCAAGCAAAGTTTACGAACCAAAGTAATGTTTCATCAAACAAAACTTATGAATCAAAGTAATGATTCATCAAATTCTTTGAGGCATTTAATTTGGACTTATAATATATTTATTTAAGTTCCACTACTATACTAAGTATGTAGTATATACAAATCTAGGTTTATATACTCTAAATGTTCAACAAAAACAAATTATAAAGAGTGTCTCAACGAAAAGAGTGTTCAAGATTGTTGCAAAGGAAATTCTTCTCATACAAGAGCTTTCATTATTACTGCCAAGGAAGAAAAGATTTTAAATACAGCAAAATTGTGGCATTTAAGATTGGGGCATATGCGTTTTAGTAGAATAAAATTGTTGTTTCCTGAAATAGATCAGACTTTTGTTAATTCCCAAGTCATCTGTACTATCTGTCCATCTGCTAGGCAAACTAGACTTCCTTTCAAATCTAGTTGTATAAAGAGTGAAATGCCTATGCAATTGTACTAGTTTTGTCACTATTGTTGATGATTTTACCAGAATGACATGGGTTTTTCTCATCAAACATAAAAGTGATTTTCCTGCTGTTCTTAGACAATTTGCTAGTATGACTGAAAGACAATTTGGCAGCAAGATTAAATGTGTTCGATCTGATAATGCCAAAGAGCTCATTGAAGGAGAGGTTCTTCAATATTATCTTGATAATGGCATAAATTTTCAATCGAGTTGCACTCAAACTTCTTAGCAAAATGAAGTAGTGGAACGCAAACATAAACACATCCTTGAGATTGCTCGAGCCTTATATCACCAATCTAGAGTCCCTATGAGTTTCTAGGGGGATTGCATTCAATGTGCTGTTCATTTGATGAATAGAATTCCCTTGACTGTTCTTGATGACATTTCACCTTTTGAGAAATTATACAACCAAAAACCTCACTATGATCACCTCAAATCTTTTAGTTGCCTTTCCTTTGCCTCCACCTTACAAAAGACCAGAACCAAATTTCAAGCCAGAGCACAACCTTGTGTTTTTATTGGGTATGCCATGCATCAAAAGGGATATAAACTTTACAATTTGATCACTATGACTGTTTTTGTTTCTAGAGACGTTGTTTTCATGAACGCTTCTTTCCTTTCAACCAAATTCACTCTACTCAATCCAATAAACTTTTGCCTCAATTTTTCCTTCCTTTTGATAGTACTAAACCTATCCACTATGACTACCACTCTTCTCTGACATTCTTCCTTCACCACATCAACCTCCTGATCTATCTATCCAAGAATTCTCCACTTCTGATTCTTTGACTCCACATCAACCTTCTGACCTCTCCCTTCCACCCTCCTCTTCTTCATCATTCATTCCTCGCATTAGTTAGATTATTATTATTATTATTATTATTATTATTATTATTATTATTATTATTATTATTATTATTATTATTATTATTATTATAATTATTATTATTATTATTATTATTTTAATTTGGGCTTTCTAAACCCAAAATTCCGTCCATTTCAAGGGAAAGATAATGTGCTCTTGTGGAAACTCTTCTTCAATAGGATATTATTAAAACAAAAATTTTATATATTAATATTAGCCCCTCGTTACCGCGAGATGAACCCATATAAAAGGTTCATTATGCAAAAAGTGTTTCTATTACTATTATGCAAAGAAAGAAGTCTTTTTATTATTAGGCTATTTGACTCAAGTATGAGGCATGTCTCACAGTGAGGCCTTCTCATACGAGAATTTATGTATTAATAATTGTAAAAATCAGGTTATTTAATACTCTTAATTTGTATTTTATTATCAATTTACAATTTAAAACATAGTCATGTGAGATCTTGTTTGATTCGTCTCAATGCAAGGATTATTCATATCAACTTTTCATAATTTTTAATAATGCACAATTAGAGATATTAAGGATTGAATAAGTCTATTGGATAGAGTGCATAAAGTAAATTGAACATTAATGGTGAATTGGAGGGAGTATATGTATAGAGTGCATCTCACTCTTATTGAGTACTCCTAATACATAAAATCAGAAGAAAGCCTGGAGAAAGAACATATATTTAGGTGTGAATTGAACACAACTGGGTAATTGATGATGATGATAATCATCATGACACGTCCGCGGTAGTTTGTTAGATATCTGTTATGCAATAACAGCACAATGGGTTTTGTAAAACAAGTTTGTTAGCTGCTTGTAACTACTACATATATCAATTTCTGTAATATGTCCCATACTTCTTCTTAATGAATCAATAATGAAAACTCTCTTCTCTCTTTCTCTCTATTTTCCTCTCAAAACAAGATGATCTTCACTGTGATTCTTTTCATGGTATCAGAACGGGAACTCAAAATCTTCGAATTTTTCGATTATTACAATGAAATCAATTGTAGTAGCTTCGAATTTCTGCAGATTTCTATAAGAAATCGTGAGATTTTTAGCAATTTTCTTTGATAATATCATAGATTGAATCAATCAATCTGTTGTTTCTTTCGTTTATACATTTTTTTTTGATTGAAAATGGCGGCAAATTCGTCAATTCCTGTAACCTCTGATCCAACTTCACCTTATTACATCAATCCATCTGAGAATACTGCCTTACCTATTATTTATGAAAAATTCTCTGGTGAAGCTTATGGTGAATGGAGGAGGAGTATGATCATTGCATTTGCAACAAAGAATAAGTTAGGTTTCATTGATGGAAGCTTACCGAAATCAGCTGAAAATGATCTAAATTGTGGTGCCTGGAAAAGATGTGATGCTATAACCATTTCTTACATTTTGAGATCCTTGGAAAGTTCGATTGCTAGATGTGTTTTGTTTTTGACTTCTTCTCAAGAAATATGGAAGGATCTTGAGGAGAGGTTTTCTCAGACCTCAGGACCTCAATTATACACTTTGCAGCAATCTTTGCAAGATTTGAAACAAGATCTAGAAACTTCTATTACCAAGTTCTTTACTCAGATCAAGGCTATTTGGGATCAAATCAATCAGATGAATCCATTGCCTTCTTGTACAAGTGTTGGTTGTACTTGTAATCAAACTTTCATGAAGCAACAGCAAGAAGAAAGGCTGGTACAGTTGCTTATGAAGCTGGATAATATACTGCTGTGAGAACTAACATCTTGATGATGCAGCCCTTGCCAACCATTTCTATGGCATATAAGCTGCTCATACAAGAAGAAAAGCAGAGGCAAGCAAGCTTGATTGATGAAGAATCAAGTAATAGAGCTATGGTGTTTGCTGCAGACTATAAAAGGAACTACAAGAATCGTTATCAGGGATCTAGAATGACTTTTCAGTCATCTAATGGAAACAGATTGGTGGTAGCAGGAAAAAGACCTTACTGTGAGCATTGTATAATTCCTAGACATACAATTGAAAAGTGTTTAAGCTCCATGGATATCCTTCAATTTTTGCTAAAGGAAAAGTCAAGAAGGTTACAGTAGTAGCTCAAATGGAAGAAGGAAATGAAGAGCTAGTAGAAGATGTTGCTCATATCTCTTCAGATCAATTCAGCAATATTCTTAAGGCTCTAAAGGCTCAGGGATCAGATGAATCTCAAGTACATGTGGCAGGTACATGTTTCTTAACTTGTTCAAATCAAAATTGGATTGTTGACAGTGGTGCTACGGACCATATTTGTTCAAATTTAGATTTGTTTGATAATTATAAAGTGTTTGATAAAAGTCCAAACACAATTACTATTGCAGATGGTAAGCATGTGACAGTTGAACATATTGGAACTATGCTCTTTGATAATGGTATAAAGTTGCAGAATGTTCTGCATGTGCCTGGGTTGAAGTTTAATTTGATCTCTACTCATAGATTATGTAGAGATTTAAATTGTGAGATAGTATTTACTCATGATAAATGCTTAATTCAGGGACCAACTTTGAGTCGGTCAGTGGTGCTTGGTAAATTGGTGTCTGGATTATATGTTGTTGATGACAGAACTATGACAAAGTCAGAGAAGCTACAGACTCAGGAAGTTGCAGTTACTAATGCAGCTAAAGTTGGTAAAATTGCTGAAGATGCAAAACTTTGGCATCTTAGAATGGGGCATATGCCTTTCAATAAGTTGCATCTAGTTAACTCTGTTTTTGACAATAAAGTAGGAAGTGAAGTGATTTGTCAAGTTTGTCATAAGGCTAGGCAAACTAGAAAACCATTTCCTGTAAGTTTGTCTAAAGCTGAGAAATGTTTTGAGTTACTTCATATAGATACATGGGGTCCTTATAAGCATAAGACTCATGATTTTTTTAGTTACTCTCTTACTATTGTAGATGATTTCTCAAGAAATACATGGACATTTCTTATGAAAAATAAAACTGATGTTGTGAGAATTCTTTCCGATTTACTTGTCTTCATCAAGACTCAATACAGGAGTTCAGTGTTGTGTGTAAGGAGTGACAATGCCAAAGAGCTATGTGAGGGAGATATTTTGCTTGTTTACAGAAAGTATGGGATTAAACATCACAAATCTTGTCCTGATACTCCACAGCAAAATGGAGTCGTGGAAAGGATGCACAGACATTTATTAGAGACTGCAAGGGCATTATATTTTCAGTCTAGAGTTCCTATAAGGTTCTGGGGTGAGTGTTTGTTGACTGCTACTCATGTAATCAACAGAATGCCATTGAGTTCAGTAAATTTTGCTTCTCCATATGAATTGTTGAATGGAAAGAAACCAGATCTGAGTCACTTGAAGGTCTTTGGTTGTTTGTGTTATGTATCAACTTTGAAAAATGGCAGAACAAAGTTTGATAAGAGGTCTTCACCTTGTCTTCTATTGGGTTACCCACCAGATCAGAAAGCCTTTAAGGTGTTTGATTTAGAGACAAAAAGAAATGATTGTTTCTAGAGATATAATTTTCTATGAGAAACATTTACCTTTTCACTATGAGACACAGGACAACACCACAAAATATCCCATTTTTCTTCCCATAAACACACCCTTAGACCTTGCCATGGATTACCCAATACCAGAACCATTTCAAGACTATTCTGACACTCTGAATGCAGAACATGATAATACTGTCATTTCCGCAGAAATTGAACAGTCCAGTTCCTCAAACACGTTAGCTCCACAAAATATACCCAACCCTGTTTCTCAACTAAGACAATCAGACAAGCCAAAGAAAAGACCTGCATATTTGGATCAGTATGTGTGTGCAGCAGATTTTTTGCACAGTTATTGGTGTCATATTGTACAGTTTGATGTACTCCCTTCTCCAATGAAAGTGTTGATCAACAAGGTCTCAGAAATTTCAGAACCATCTAGCTACTTAGAAGCTTCTCAAGATGCAGGGTGGATAGCAGCAATGACAAAAGAGTTAGATGCATTAGTTGCTAATGATACATGGGAGTTGGTATCTTTGCCAAAAGGAAAAAAACCAATTGGCTGTAAATGGGTTTACAAGGTGAAGCTTAAAGCAGATGGATGCATTGAGAGGTTAAAAGCAAGGCTGGTTGCACAAGGCTTTACACAAAGATATGGAATTAATTATCTTGAAACCTTTTCACCAGTAGTTAAAATGGCAACTGTGAGGTGTTTATTGGCTTTGGCAGCAAGCAAGAAATGGAATTTGTATCAGTTGGACATTAATAATGCATTTCTGCATGGAGAACTTACAGAAGAAGTTTATATGAGAGTTCCTCAAGGAGTTGACAATCCAAGCAATTATGTTTGCAAGCTTAACAAGTCTTTGTATGGACTTAAACAAGCTTCAAGGCAATGGTATGCAAAGTTAAATTCCGAGTTGCAGAATATGGGTTATAAACAGTCTAAAAATGACTATTCCTTGTTCATTAAGAAGGTTGTTGATGATATCACAGTAGCAGTAGTATATGTTGATGATATAATAGTGACAGGTTCAAATGAAGCAGAAATACTTTGGTTCAAGAAACACTTACACTCAGTGTTTAGTATCAAGAATTTGGGAACACTGAATTATTTCTTGGGGATAGAAGTCTGTAAATTGCAGAATGGTATTGTGATGACACAAAAAAAATTCACAAAGGAGTTGCTTCTTGATTGTAATATGGATGTATCAAAGGCTGCTAAAACTCCTTTACCTACAAATATAAAGCTTATGATTGATAATGGAGAATTGTATGCAGATCCTGAACATTACAGGAAGATAGTAGGGAAGTTGAACTTCTTGAGTCACACAAGACCAGACTTGTCCTTTTCAATACAGACTCTGAGTCAATTCATGCATCAGCCTAGACTACATCATGTGCAGGCCTTGAATCATGTATTGAGATATGTTTCTCCCACCTTGGGTCAAGGAATTATTCTGTATGCTACAGATCACTTGACTCTGACAGCATATTCAGACTTAGATTGGGCAGCATGCCCCAAAACCAGAAGATCAGTGACAGGATATGTCTTGCTATTGGGCAAATCTCCAGTGTCTTGGAAATCTAAGAAGCAATCAACTCTTTACAAGAGCTCAAGTGAAGCTGAATATCGTGTAATGGCTTCAGCATCTTTAAAGACGACTTGGTTGGTCAGGCTTCTTACAGAATTAGGTATGACAGATCTGAAACCAGTGACTTTGTATTGTGATAATCAAAGTGCTATTCACATTAGTAAAAATCCTGTGTTTCACGAACGTACCAAACACATAGAAATAGATTGTCACTTCACTTGTGACAAAGTTCTTGAAGGATTGATTCAGTTAACATATACTCCTTCAACAGAACAGCTTGCAGACATCATGATCAAAGCTCTAGGGTCATTACAGCATAACAGGCTAAAGTCCAAGCTAGGTATGTATCCAGATACAGTACCTAGCTTGAGGGGGGATGATGATGATGATAATCATCATGACACGTCAGCAGTAGTTTGTTAGATTTCTGTTATGCAATAACAGCACAATGGATTTTGTAAAACAAGTTTGTTAGCTGCTTGTAACTACTACATATATCAATTTCTTTAAGCTCTCCCATACTTCTTAATGAATCAATAATAAAAACTCTCTTCTCTCTTTCTCTCTATTTTCCTCTCAAAACATGATCTTCACTGTGATTCTTTTCAAAATGAACTAACGATCTTTCAGTCTGATACTTCCAGACAAGAACTTATTCTTAAAATTATATTTCTAAATTTAAATTATACTCACGAATTAAAACTTTCTCATAAATATCTACCAAAAGAATAACAAACACCTTTATATTCCCAATACGAGGGTCTGTTGGGATTTCAATTAGTCAATTATAAAATTAAGTATAATATACATAATCTTAAATAATAATAATAATAATAATAATAATAATAATAATAATAATAATAATAGTAAGAAATTAGTCGGAAATTTTCTACTAAAATGAAATTCCGACTGTTTTGGGCAGTCGGAAAGTTGCTGTTTTTTTTGTTGTAGGAGCAAATATTGACAAATTTTTTATGGCCTTGCGCACTTTCAAAAACTATGGTATTTTTCTATCAATTTTATATCTTTTAACACTTAATATATACTACATAATTTAATATTAATACTCTCGATTTTCAAGGTCCTATACAATCGAATATGTTTAACATAGTTAGAAGGTCCGTTTCTACGGTTGAAAAGTATATAAATCAATTTTATAATGACTTGATAAAGTCCAAGTGGGATCAATAGACTAGAAAGTACCAATACATGTTGAGAATTTAAAACTACAAATATATACATAACCTGTATTAGTTACTTTTAATCCATCTTTAAAACCCCTTCCATAAACAAATAAGACCCATTATCATTTGATTTCAAACCACCCTGACCCACATCAAAATATTGAAAATGTTATCCTCATAACCAATTAAAGCTAGCAATGATAAATCTTATATTAATCCCAGCAATCAGCATATGTGTTACCTTCTTATGTTATGCTTGTTGCTGCTGCCTAAGAAGAAATGGAAACCAAACTCAAACCACCATTGTCTTTGAAATTGGTTCCCCAACAATAGACACTACTCCAACTTCATTGGAACCTCGACCACCACCACCACCACCACCACCAGCAGATGTGTTTATTACAGGTCTCAACGAGGAAACAATCGAATCATTTCCATGTATAATCATAGGAGAAAGTGGACGGATGATTAAAAAAGATGAAAATACATGCTCAATATGTTTGTCTGAGTATAATCCCATGGAAAAGTTGAAGATCTTACCTTTATGTTTACATAGATTTCATGGTCATTGTATTGATCAATGGCTTCGATATAATGGGACTTGCCCTATTTGCAGAATTCTTCTTCCTGATTTATAGTACTAAAGTATGTATAATTCTTTTTTTTTTTGTTGCTAATTTTTGTTACCCGTCTTTTTGGCTTTTTCAAAAGTTTTTTTTTTTTAATCCGTGACCTTACGCTTCTAACGTTTCCATATGGTAGACAAAAGGTTAAATTTTGTAAAATTTATGCAATTATTATCCATCATAACCATATTTTTTATAAAAAAATATTGCTATCAGTCTTATGGACACATTATTCGAAAATTTGTCTAAAATGTGTATTTAATTTGGCATAGAACTTAATATTTTGTGTATCACAAGAAAAACTTCAAAGGTCAAAGTCACTATATACAGATTAAAAAAATATTTGTCTATCACATGCAAAAAATCGAAAACATAAGGTTATCATGTGAAATTTTCTTAATTTTTATGGTAAATAAATATGATTATAGTTATTATTAGTATTATTACCATCAATGAATCAAGATTTGAAAAAGTCTAGGAGTAGACTTAGTTGAAACGCAACCTTGCTTGCACGACATTGCTTTATTAGCAATTCCAGCAATATACGAGGAAATAGGTTAATTCATGTGATTTAACTACGCGTTGTACACGGTTTTACCAATCTGCATGAGATAAAAATTGTGGTGATAGTCATTTGGTATCGAATTACGGTTTCTTAATGTTGAAGTTGGTGTGACTTGAGTGCACTATTATACATGAATGATTATATATGTTGGTGCATGGGTACACTTGAAGATGTGTGAGTGATGGTATGGAGTCATGTAAAGGTGAAGAGTTAGCCTATGTGTAGTGCTCGAACATGACAAGTAAAAGAAGGAGTGTGCCTCGAACGAACTAGCTCAGCAGCTTCTAGTAGGCTTATGCCTGAAGCGCTCGAACGAGCAGCTTCAGCAAGTAAACCTGTTCCACTTCTTCGCATATTGTTAAGGTTATTTCTGAGACTTGTGCTTTTGTCCTATCATTGTCATATGACTATCTATATGAATAGTGAATGTAAGTCACTACCTTAGAATGAATTCAAACCCTAAAGCCAAATACAAACCCTTTTCTTTCCGATCTTCTCTTATTCTTTAAGTGTAATATCTCCATTGTAAGAGTTCTTTGAGAACTCCATTGTTACTCTCTATAAGACAATCAAGCACACCACCACCGCTAATGTAGCCCACATTTGGTGAACCTCATCATTCTTTTGGGTCTTTGTTTGTTGCTTTATTTCTTATTCTTTTCATCCTAATTCATACAAGATAGTTGTTTCATTACATAGAGCACCCTTACCATTGTTCTTGGTTGTTGTAGGGATAAATTTTGAATTTTTGTACCCTATAGAGCTTCTTATTTAAATTGATATCAGTGTTTAAGGTATTTGGTGGTGTTTAGGAGTGTTTGAGAGTGTAAACTTGTTGAAAAATATCTTAATGAAGCTAGATATTGAAAAGTTTGTTAGGAGTATAAACTTTGGCTCGTGGCGAGTCAAAATAAGGTCAATATTGATACCCAATGGGGTGAATATGATTCTTGATAGTGAATAGAAGAAAATTATTGGATGGACTGAAGGAAAATGGGAAGAGATGGATGCAAAGAAATTACTGGCTATACAACTTTGTCTGTGAAATGAAGTTTGAAAGAAGTTGCGAAAAAAGTCACCTCAAAGGGGATATGGGAGAAGTTGGAGCCTCTTTACATGACAAAGAGTATAACTAACCGGCTACTCTTGAAGAGTAGACGTTACGATCTTTATTTGGAGGAAGGTAAACCCTTAAAACCTCATCTTGTTGAATTCTATTATATTGTCATGGATTTGCAAAATATTGGTGTAAAAACTTGATGATGAGGACTTGGCTATATACTTGTTATATTCATTGCCACCATCTTACAAGAACTTTAGGGAGACCTTGCTTTATGGTAGGGATAGTTTGAGTAGAGATAATGTTAAGAATGCATTGACACAAAGAGATTTGATTGAGACCCAATTGTCAATTAAATCATCTTGCACCTCAAATGATGGCTTGTTTGTAAGGGGTAGGACTATTGAAAAGGGTTCTACTTATGGTAATGGGAACAAGGAAAAAGGTAAATCTAAGTCTAGAGGACCAAACAAGAAAAAGGCTTGCAACTATAGCAAGCTTAAGGGTCACATCAAGAAGCTTTGTTGGAAGTGGAAAAAGAAGCATTACAATGATGATGAGAGGTCTAAGGAGGCTTCTAACAATGCCGAGGCTAGCTATGTGAATGATAATGATAATGGTGGAGTTGCGGTTGCCACACTTGAGTATAAGCTATAGATGAGAATGAGTGGATTCTTGACTCCGGGTGTTCATTCTATATGACACCCAACGAAGATCTCTTCACTACCTATGAATGAGTAGATGGAGAAAATTTTACCATGGCAACAATGTGACTTGGAAGGTTGTTGATGTTAGGAGTGCTTAAATGAAGATGTTTGATGGTATGGTGAGGACTTTGACCAATGTTAGGCATGTTCATGGTTGAAGAAGAACTTGATCTCATTAGGTACTTTAGACAAGAATGGTTGTAGGATTAGTTTTCAAGGTGGAGTGATGAAGGTCATTAGAGGTTCACTATTGATGATGAAGGGGAAGATGAATAGGAGTTTGTATGCTCTTGTTGGTTTAACTATCTCCTGCTCTGTGAATGTCTCCACAAGCGTTATGTCGATGAAGAAACCAAACTTTGGCACTTGAGATTGCGTCACATGGGGGAAAAAGGTATGAATTAGTTGAGCAAGCAAGGCTTCTTTGAAGGTAAGAAGCTTGGAAACTTGATTTTGTGAACATTGTGTTTATGAGAAGAACAAAAGGTGAGTTTCAAACTAGTAATCCACAACACCAAAGTGATACTTGATTACATAAATTCTAGGAAGACTACACTTGGTAGTTGCAACTATTTGCTTACTCTTATAAATTCAAAGAAGGTTTGATGCTATTTCATCAAGCACAAGGACGATATATTTGATGTCTTCGTTGAATGGAAGACTATGATTGAAAACAAAATCGAGAAGAGCATAAAGACATTGAGAACGGACATTACTTTATATATAATGAACGATAATATGAGAAAATCATTCAAGACAAACATTTGTTTCATTTAACATATCCCCCACCCCTGAAAAGTTATTCTTACTGTAAACTATTAGATGTGCTCATTGGCGAGTTTGGACGGGCAGAGGACCGGACATGCTTATAAAATTTTATTCGCCAACTCAAAATTTTCAAAAGTGCATCTGTCATTGCTAATCTAATTCTTTTGTTGCTACCCACCCTTTTTTTAGGTGGCAGGACCCAAGGGTAATATGCATGACCAGTTTAAAAAATTGAAATTTCAATTAAAAAATCTAAACAAACATTTTCTTAACACGAGAAATATAATCACAATAAACTCTAGAGTTAAGTGTTAACATTAATGAAAATAATTCAACGCATTGTTCAAAATATTTTAAATATAGAATTATTCTCAAAAGACAAGGCAATTAACAATGCAATAGGAATACATAAGGCACTGACGTTACAGCTTCAAATGTCCACTCTATTGGACTATCAAAGTAATCAGACGACTATATATGGATTTAATGTTTGGGCTCTTAGAGTATTGTATCTTCCATATAATTTATAAAAAAAAATTGAAAAATGTGTATATTCATAAAATAAGTAGTCAGATAGGTTTACGTGCGTACATTGTTTTTGTGCTGCTACCGCCTATTTATCTTAGCAGGCGCATATTAGACATTCAAATATTTGTTTTTATGAACCGAAAAGCGTTTTGGTGACTCATTAGAGAATGACATAAATTTGCTACGTGATTATTCCCAAAATCTTTAGATTTCAACCCATTGACTTTGTTAATTAATTCAAAATTACATCATTAATTTTTCACTACAAAACAAACACCAACCATCATTTAAAAAGTCAATGATGAAGAGTAGACCACGACATACCATACATAATTACATATCAACACACTTTCCAAAATTAGAAAATCAATTTCCCAACTTTTACCAAAAATGCAAACCCTCAAAAAACCAATATTTTTCCTCTTATCAAGTTCTTCGACACAATGTAAGGAAAACATCCCATATTCACACGATCTTTGCTTAATACAAGTATGCAGCTACACAGAACCAGTCACTCGATACATTCAATTCCCATTCCTTCTTAGCAATGATTCCCTTCCAAAATCTTGTGGGTATCCAGGATTTAATCTGTTATGTAACAAAGATGATAAGTTACTAATCAAACTCCCTAATTCTGGGTTTTCTCTGTTAAACAAATAGATTATGTTAATCAAAAATTATGGCTTAATGATGCTGATTATTGTCTTCCAAAAAGGTTTCTTGCTCTTAATAATTCAACTTTTTTGGGTAAATCTCCTTTTAGTCCTGTTTTTGAGCAAGAGTTTTAGTTTTATAATTGCTCTAATGATTTCTTCAAATCATCTGATCATCAAACGATTAAGGGGATTATGTGTCTAAGTGGGCGGAATTACAGTGTTTTTGCTACATCTTTAGAGAAAATTAATGAGGGTAATTACTCATTTTTATGTGATAGAATTGGACCAATAATAGTTCCAGTTAGAAATAGTTTATATAATGATGAAGTGTATTCATCTTCGGATTTTGAAGGATGATATTATGATCAGTTGGGTTCAACCAAGTGAATGTGGGGAGTGCTTCTGAAAAAATGGAATTTGTAGGTTCAACAACATTTCTAGCTTAGAAGTGGGATGCTTTAATCTTCCTCGTCGTGGTAAGGATCATTTTTCTTAGTTTTTTATTCGCTTTTAATTGTTTTAATTTTTAGTACATCTTAAAGAATTAATTAAAAAAAATTAAATTCGGTAGTTGAGATACCAATATTATGTGTTATACTCTAATAAGATTTTAGCTCAGCTAAAACATTAACTCTTTTCTCAGTAAAATTTTGAGTTTGATTTTCGATCCTCTCTCCTATTCCCTCACTTTTTTCAGCTTGATTACTCAAAAAACTAATAATAACAATTAATAATAATAATAATAATAATAATAATAATAAGTTGTTTTAGTTAAAATAATTTTGTTATAATGATCATATATATACATACACAATTTAAAATAATAATAATAATAATAATAATAATAATTTCATTGTCATCTATAACTATAATAACTAAAACAAAATACCATAAGACATTGGAAATTCAAAATTAATAAGATGATGTCATCATTGACTTTTATAGAATATAAATGAATATAGGCAAAATCTTAAAAAACTACCTAACATAAACCCCATTTTGCAAATAACTACCTTAAATAAAAAGTTTTGCAAAAAACTACCTTACATAATACAATTTTTTGCAAAAGACTACCTTGTAACGGATTTTGGCGTTTGACCGGTAGATTTAACCGTTGACCAGCACGTGCCAGGCACGTGGTTCCCTTAATAACCTAAATCTTCTTCATTTCAGTTCACAGCCTTCGATATCGTTTTCAATCCTTCTTCTTTGCAGCCATTCTTCCATTGCTGTAGCTTCTTACATTTCTCATTCGAAATTTCTAAGCAAATCCGGTAACTACTACTAATTAATTATGGTTTTCTACTTCTTTGTTGTATTTTAGCAAATGTACTATGTTGAACTAAGAATGTAATGTTGTTGTACCCTATTTAGCAAATGAACTAGTGTAGCAAATGAACTCAGAATGTTGTGCTTTGAATCAGTAATTGAATCAGTAATTGTTGCTGTACCCTGATCAGTAATTGTTGTGCTTTGAATCAGTTTTTCCCATTGAAGTTGAGTATGCAGCAAGTCAGTTATTGAATCAGTTGTACTATTTGTTTGAATCAATATGTTGTGCATTGTGTGCAGCAATATGTGCAATATGTGCATGTACTGTGCATTGTGTTTGAATGTGTTTGACTAATACAGCAATATGTGTTTGAATGTGTTTGACTAATACAGCAATGTGCATTGTGCAATATGTTGTTGTACCCTGATCAGTGAGCCTTGACTAATACAGCAATATGTGCAGCAATGTGTTTGAATCAAGAATTGAACTGTGCATTGTGTTCTGCATGTAATTGAACTGATCATGTGGAGCAAAAGAATTTAACTGATCAGTTGTACTATGTGTTTGAAGTTGAACTGATCAGTTCAGTATTTTAAGTTGAGTATGCAGCAAATCATTAATTGAATCAGTTGTACTATGTGTTTGAATCAATACCTACTGAAGTTGAATATGTGCAGCAATGTGTTTGAATCAGTAATAAACTGATCATGTGTTTGAATCAGGTTGTGCATCCTTGACTAATACACAGCACAGCACAGAAAACACCAACAATTACGCTAATATCCAAATCAAGACCAACAACAACAATTGGCACAGCACAGAACAAAAAACACCAACAGAAAAATACAGCACAGCACAGCCTTGACTAAAAAGTTAATTCATTCATTCATCATCATCATGTTACAATATCCAAATCAATGTTACAAAACACCAACAAAAATCTTGATTTTTACAAGAAACACCAACAGAAAACAAAACAAAAACCCTAATACAAAGCTTTTAATATGATTTACATGCTCCCTCTCATTCATCCATTTCTTCTTAATCATTTTAATTTCTGAAAAAGCTTGTTCCTTTTCATGTTCCAAGCAAGATATCCTTGATGTCAAAATCTTGATTTCGGTTGCCAATTGTCGCTTTTCCTCCACAAGCTTGTTAGTGAGTTTTCTTTGCCAAACAGCCATTTCAGGTTCATCAACCCATTTAAACTTTTTGTAACCCCTCGATTTTGTATCAGGATCATAAAAAACGCAAGTATTAAACCTTCTTCCAGGATTTTCCTTGGTCCATGAAACCCTCCTTGCAAAGGGAACTCCACACCCACATTTTTCAATTAAAGAATTTTCGCTTGAAGAACAAGAAGACATAACTGATTAATTGGAAGAAAACGATGATCTTTTAAGGTTTTAGGGATTCGAATGCCAATGACAATGAAAGAAAGACGCAAGAGAACAAGTATTAGGGTTTATCGCTGCAAATGGGAGAAAGCAAGAATGGAATTGAATCGAAGGCTGTTAACTGAAATGAAGAAGATTTAGGTTATTAAGGGAACCACGTGCCTGGCACGTGCTGGTCAACGGTTAAATCTACCGGTCAAACGCCAAATTTCGTTACAAGGTAGTCTTTCGCAAAAAATTGTATTATGTAAGGTAGTTTTTTGCAAAACTTTTTATTTAAGGTAGTTATTTGCAAAATGGGGTTTATGTTAGGTAGTTTTTTAACATTTTGCCATGAATATATCTTTTTATTAAAAAAATTTTAAAAATACAATTAGAAAACTATTTTGAATACTTTAGATTTATTGAATATCATATATTATTTTGAATACAATAAAAGTTATATTTTATAACAAATTATTTTATTAAATATTCAAAAAATAAGAAATTATTTATTTCATGAAAAATTGTTTTATTAAATAGGAAAAATTACTTAAAATAATCCAAATTTTTTATGATGTTTCTATAATAATCTCAATTATTGATTAACTATGAATAATCCCAACTTTATGAGATAATTTGTTAAGAAATAAATAATTTCTTATTTTAAAAGATCTATTATAAAATTTAAAATACCAATTTTATGACTCAAAATATCAATTCCAAGGCTTTGGAATTTCATTTTAAGTCATTAAATTTGACAATTTCAAGACTTAAAAAGGTCAATTTTAAAATTTAAAATACTAAATCTAAAACTTAAAATACCCATTTGCTTAAAATTTTTATTCCAACTTCAAAGTAGAATGATTTAAACCATAAAATTATATTAAAAACTTTGAAATTGGTTTCTTAATTAGTCTAAAACTTAGTCTTTTAAATCTTAAAATTGACATTTTATATCTTGAGAATACTATGTTAAATTTTTAAAATTTTATTGGACCTGAGCCAATCACGAGACTCAGATCGTGTCACTGCAGAGCTTTATCAGCCATATTCTCCAAATACGTTATAGTAGTTTTGTTTTGCTATTCTCGACATACTCGGCAATTTCATCTAACAACAAATTTCATTTGGCGTCATCAAGTCACCAGAAGATTCCTAATTAGAATTTTTCATATCCATTGATTGGTTGTAAAACCAACGCCTACAACTTACTGAAGAAATTGATTGTGTTTGATGTGCAAATTTTAATTTACCTCAAGCGCACGGTGTACGTATAGCAATGCGGGTCAAACTCAGGTAAGCGAGTTAACAAATTCGTTCAGTTTATCACTATGAGACACGGATAAACAAAATAGTTTGTCTAAGAGTCTAACACTACAACAAGCAATAACTAGAATGATGTAAATAAGAATAATAAATAAATGTAAGACAATGATTAATACGAAGATGATAATAATAACGCGAATTTAGGGTGTCGGGAATCACTTAATTATAAAATGGGAGTCAATCACTCTCATAATTGTATGAAATTGAGTCTTTGGCATAATTGAACGTGATCTAATTAATCTCAAGCTTCCGCTCTATTTACAATATCGGTTTAAGACCTTATTAGTATTAATCCTCAAACTTCCGTTTTATTGGCTAAACTAATAGGAATTTGACTTAAATATACCTCAATCCTAAATTAATCCTAATCTCAAACTTCTGTTTTATTGAAAAGGTTTAAAAAGATATTTAAACTAAGATTCATTAAGCATAGGTTTAATCATATACTCAACTTCCACATAATTAATCGATAAAATATCATTTCATGCTTCGAATTAGGGTTAATCCCTTAACCCTAGAGAAGAAAACTACTCACTAGACATGGTTAGGGATGGCAACAGGTCGGATCTGGACCGGATCCGTTTTCAAGAACATGATCCAGATCCGGACTCGGATCCGTGGGTCCAGTTTTGCAAGACCCAGATCCGGATCCAGTACCGGATTCGGGTCCAAAACGGGTCTAACTTGTTTTTGCTTTTTTTTTTGTATTTTTGAATGTGTTGAGATTGCAATAAAGCGATATTTATAGACTAATATTAATAATATATATACAATTAATGAATCACCCAAAAAAACATTCTACAACTTAAAATTGTCTTAAAATATCCAACAAACACATTAAAGTTGTTTGTTACATAAATAAATATAGCCGATACACAATCTTTTATTCAAAATAACATAATATAATTAATAAAATTCAATTATTCATGTTCTTAGTCATCCAATCTTCCCAATTTGTCAAAATTCTACAACACTAACATCATCAAGATCCTACAAACAAAAAAAAACTCATTATTAGATGCAATTTTTAAAAATTTAAATATAAGAATATAAGAATATAAATTTATAACGCAAAATAAAAACCATATCAAGATTGTCCATTATTTCCACATCCTCACCATCTTCGTTGATAGTTGAACAAGCATAAGTTCCTTCAAAATTAACTTCAATAACGAAAAATATAATTACATTAGTTAGTAAAAAATAGACTAAATGTGCAAATTAGTATAAAATTACCTTTGACATCATCGACCATCCAATTTTTGCAAGCACATCAAAGCCTCCACTGTTTGAGAATGAAGCCTAGACCGGTGAGCGCTAACTACCCTTCCACCCGTGCTAGATGCACTTTTCGGAGCAACCGATGAGACAGGATTTGCAAGAATGTCTTTGGCAATTTTTCTTAAAGTTGGGTAGCTTTGGTCTATCTTCCACCATGCAAGTATATTAAATTCATTATTCTCCGGCAAAGTACGACTCTCTAAGTATTGATCAATTTCACTTTTAATGGGCACATAATCAATTTTTTGTCTCTTAGTCCTAGCAAAATCATCCTCATCACCAAGATCCTCAAATTGTGTCTCCACTGGAGAACTTTCATTCACATTACATTGACTTTTATACTCATCGAAAAGATTATAAAGAGTATTTCTTACTCTTTCCACTTTAGCATTGGCATCATCTCCATAGAATTTCTTAAAATAATGCACCACACAATCCATCTTATTTCTCGGATCTAAAATGTCCGCAATGGCCAAAAGCTCATTAGTATGATCCCAATATTTGTCAAACTTTTCTACCATTTTCTCAGCCATTTTTCTAATAATCTCACTATTGTCATTTTGCCTCCACTTAGTTAATGCAAGTTTAATCTCACAAACAATACGAAAATACAAATTTGAAGTTGGATGCTTTCTACCAGAAAAAACCTTAATTGCCTTATACAATATTTCCAACTTTTGACAAACAAGAGTAGTCATTTGCCAATCATGATCACTAGGCACATCAAAATTCAACCTTCTATGTAGACGTTTCAACTTATTAAAAACTTCTTTAAAAGGCAAACAAGTGTCAAGCAAATCATATGTGGAGTTCCACCTAGTTTTACAATCAAGACTCACCCTTTTAGGTTTAGTCACATTCAAAAGGTGACAAGCTTCCTCAAACTTTTCAATTCTTTTAGGAGTAGACATCCAAAATGCAACACAATCTCAAACTTTGCAAATAGCAGAATTAATGACATCTAAACCATCTCTCACAATCAAGTTAAGAATGTGAGCACTACACCTCATATGCAAAAAATCTCCACCCAACATTAAAGAACTACTTTCTAATTTATCCATTAAGACATTCATCATTGCATCATTTGTGGTAGCATTATCAACAACAATAGAAGAGATTTTATTTTCCAAGGTGAATTGAGAAAAATAATCCAATAATATCTTGGCAAGAACCCCTTTGTTATGTAGGTATGGAACATAACAAAACCTAAACAAAATTCACACACCAACATGGATTCAAGTTTAAATAAAATTCACATAACTAATTTAAAATTCAATAGCAATGAAATTTAAATGAAAGGAAAGAAATTACCTTAGAGATCTATTATGTAAAACCCATTCTTCATCAATGAAATGTGACATCACAGCCATATAACCTTTTTTTAGTAGAGACGGTCCACATGTTAGTTGTTATTGCAATTCTACCCTTATTATGCTCCAACAAGACTTTAAGAGAGCTCCTCTCGGTGTTGTACGTTTTTATCACATCATTTTTCAATGTGTTTCTCGAAATCATCTTAAAGTTGTCATTTAAACTTCTCACAAAGTTTCTAATTAAAACCAATGTGGTCAACCATTGATAAAGGATACTCATGGATTACCACCATTTTCATCAATTCTTTCCTTGATACTTCTTGATCAAAAACCACTTTCTTTGGCTTTTCATTAACTGCTAAGTAAGTAGATCCATCGATTTATCTTTTCACTTTTAATTGTGATTGATTAGATGCAAGGTTTAAATGTCTACTTGAACATGTTTTTTTAGCATGTTTAAGAAGATGTGAAGTTCCACTACTCCCTTTGTAGGAAAGTATTTTCTTACAAGTCTTATATTTTGCCATTTGTACACCATTCACATGTACAAGGTCAAAATAAGTCTATGCTTCTGAAGTTAATTTCTTACTTTTAGCACTACTTTGTTCAGTAGATTCATTCTCAACATCAACACTACCCTCAAATTCCCCATATGATTCATGAATATGATGCTTAATAAGTTGACTAGAATCACCATCAAGTCCATCATTTTGATTATCCATTTACTCAACAATACACTGTGATAAATTTACTAGTCATCAATTACCATTGAACTCAACATAAATCAAAAATTACCATTGAACTCAACATAAATCAACCACTCAACATAAATCAAAAATTACCATTGAACTCAACATAAATCAACCACTAACATCAAATAAATAAAAAACTACTCAACGTAAATCAAAAATTACCACTATGATTCCGAAAGAAGCAGAAGGTTTGGGTTTGCAACAATGAAAACTGTTGACGAAGCAAATGCAGTAATTGAAAAGTTAATCAAACAAAAAAACTCAACTTTAGTAACAAAGGTTCATGGAATTAAATAAGAAAAACAGCAAACCCAGTTCTTGATTTGTAAAGGCGGCATAAACATTTCATCAGGAAAAAAAAAATAAAAATTAGGATTTATTACACCTCAAATCCGTCAGCCGCCTGTGAGGAGAGGGGAGAAGACTCTGTCACAGTGGCTGTGAGGAGGAGTAAGCAGTGCACTAATGGCCGACGGCCGACGGCCGACGCAGACCCTGGTGACTGGTGAAGTTTTGGGTCACTGTGAGGAGGAGTAAGATTTCGAACTTCTGGGAGTGGGAGGGAAATGGGATTTAATTAGGGAGGGAGTCAGGGAGGAATCCAAGATTTACATTTTAATATATATTTGATATTAAAAAAAACAAAAAAAAGGGTCCTTTAGATCCACGGGTCCGGGTTTGGGTATTTTTCTCAGATTCGGATTCAGACCCGTGAAATTTAAACGGATCCGGATCCGACTGGTCTATATTTTTAGGACCCAAATCTGTGAAAACGGATACGGATCCACGGATCCGGGTCGGGTCCAATACCCATTGTCATCCCTAGACATGGTGATGAACATGCAATTAATGATGAATGAAAACCTACTTGAAATACTACACATGAAAATAATGAATAATTCAAGACAAAAAGACAAGTTATGAAGTAGTAAATAAAGAATTCTTACTAATGGAGATGAACATAAATGTGAATTGCAATAAAAATAAACATAATAATGGAGTTTCTCAACAATGAAAGCTCTAAAAGGAAGAACAACAAAAGAGAGAATTCTGAAAATAATAAAGAAAATTGATGCTTATTAAAATACAACTACCGCTATTTATAATAATTCCTAAAAAATAACTGAAAAAACACACGTAAAAGCTACTGACGGAGTGGCGACGACTCGTGACAAAGGGAGCGACGAGTCGTCGCTTTTGTTCTGCCTGGAATAACTGACTTTAGGAGATAGGTGATGAGTCATGGCATACTAGAGACGACTCATCGCTTTAGCTCTGGGCAACTCTAATGACTTCAGTGGATATGTGACAAGTCGTGGCATCTTGGGGACGAGTCGTCGCTTTTGTTCTAGACTCTGATGACACAGCTTAGCTACGACTCGTTTCATTCCCTTAGGGGCTTGTTTGGCTCTATCTCTTCTTCTTTAGGGGTCTTAGGCCATTTCTCCAAGCCTTCACCCTCTTATCACCCCCGAAACCTAATAAAACTCCAATTTTCGCCTGAAAATAACATAAAATGCAACATTATACATATGAGGCAAAAATATGAAATCCTACTAACAAACCTACCTAAAAACCCACTAAATCATCACAAAAGGAGTATAAAAATGACATGAATAAGTGCAAATGATCGCACTTACCAAACTCCCCCATGCTGAACCTTTGCTCGTCCTCGAGCAAATCGATTTGAAAATACATAGAAAATAAGGTTAAGACACGGTCTCCAGCTTCTAAACTACTCCTTATGCCTCTCTTTCCTAGACTCCTCTAATTTTCTGTGTTTGCCAAGCGTCTAAATATTCTTATCACTTGTCCCCTTCACTTGGCTAACACAACACTACACAACACAAACAAAAGTATAAATAACAAGTACCAAAAATTCTTATACTTTAACCTTCTTATAACTCCTAAAGGATACGAAAAAAAAGAAAAATTCTACACTTACCTTTTAAGAAATGAAGAGAGTAAGCATAGTAGAAAAGAATAATTGAAAAATAGAGGTACAAGGACCATACACGGGGGGCCCAGGAACCTGATTGAGGCAACACGTAATCGTTTTCTTCGTTATGAGAATCTCTAACAATCAACGTTTCGGTACTTTATTGTTTCTAAATTCAAAGATGCAAAAATATCAAAGAAAATCTACAAGTTTCAAATAACACACGACTACTACTTTTCAAAGGTTTAATTATGAATCATCGTTTGAGTATTACAGAATACTACTTCATGTACCCAATAATATGACCTTCTAACTAACGTGCGTAACGCAATTTCTCCGAAATATCTACCCTTTTATGATTGTCTATAACCTCCTACTGTCCTACGTTACTACTTCTAGCGGTAAAGATAGGTAAATATAGCCACCCTACGTTTTCAATTTTGAGGTGGTAAGCCTACTATTAGTTATATTCAGATATTTAATTTGTCATTTATTCATATTATGATGTTTGGACAAAAATAGCTTTTTTTTGTCCTTTTAGTATTTTTTATTAACTTTATTTTTAAAATTTTATATTTTTAATATTTTCCAATGTATCCATTAAATTCATAAAAAAATTTATTAGTTGTGGTCCTCGTATTTTTCTACTAATATTATTTTAATATTTTTTGAATATTTATAGTTCCTACTTTTCCTCTATTAAATTTATTATTCAATATAATAATATATCTACGTACTATCTGAAATATTTTATTTTTCTTAATTTTCGTGAATATTCTTGTGAAAACTTCATTAAAAAAACGGAGGAATATTATACTAAAATCAAAATAGAATCTAATATCTAGAAATTTCTACATGTATTAAAACGGGTTGATATACAATCAATCAATCATATTAACCTTTTTTTTGACCTCTTAACTTGTTTAGAGTTTTATAAATTAGTACATTGTAATAACACAAAAACTTGGACGAAATCGTCTCATCATGAGACCATCAATTTGAGCTGGCTCAATTCACACGTGTAACAACTAGGGTTGGCAACGGGTTGAATCTGGATCGGGATCCAGATCCATTTGCTCAAGCAAGACCCAAATCCATATATATATATATATATATATATATATATATTATATCATCAAAAATTACATTAAATGAGTAAGGCTTATAAAAATCATTAGGATTATGTATTTTGTGTACTTTTATTCATTTAAAGTGAGGATTATGTATTTTGTGTACTTTTATTCATTTAAAGTGAGGATTATGTATTTTGTGTACTTTTATTCATTTAAAGTGAATAGTCAAGTATTGTGTTTATCTGTGTCCTTATCTTATCAATCTCTCTACTAAAGTTCAAGAGTCCATGATTAAATAAGCACATTTTATAAAACAAAGTCACAATTTTTGCATTAGTAGAGGAGCTCCCAGCCTCCCACCATCATGCATTTTTTCTTTTCAAATGAACATTACTTTAACAAGGGCCATTAAAGTAGTAATGCCATAGAAGCAGAAATTCTCTTGACCATCCTTTTGAAGCATGAGGCTTTTTAAATTGATTACAACCAATATTTTTAAGGTTTTTTTTAATAAAACAGGTCCAAAGGATCCTTGGGTCCGGGTATTTTTTAATACCCAGATCTGAATCCGTTAACATAAAACAGATCTGACAGGTTCAAAAATTTATGACCTAGACCCGCAAAACGGTTACGGATCGGGTCTAAGATTCATTGCCATCCCTAGTAACAACATTTCAATTTTCTAGACATTTATCAATTTTAACCTTGAAGGTATCAATTTTGAAAATTAATACTTTTAAGGTCAAAAATGATATCTTTAAGATCAAAATTAAAAAATGCGTAGAAAATGAAATAATGTCCAGGTTGTTAAACGCGCGAATTGGGCTGGCCTAAATTGACTGTCTCAATATGAGGTCGTCTTGTCTTAGACCAGCTGTTGTAATAAATGCTGGGGGTATGGGGCGGAGCGGGCGGGTATTGGATGGGGCGGGCGGGTATTGGATGGGGCGGGTGGGTATGGGGCGACTAAGACTTTATACCCAAATAAGAGTCTACATATGCATACCCACTACCCATCAAAATCATACCTACCTGCTCCAACTTGGACGAATACATTAAAGAACCTTTATAATTTTACTCGCCTGTCATCCATATCTGTGTGTAACTTACTAAAATTTAAATCAATTTAATTTAAAAATAATATTGTTCAACCAAGATTTTACCGTGGTTAAAAATTGGCGTATCTAACTCAACAATGAACCAACATAGGTCAAGCCCAAGACACTCACGAATATGGAATTGCCACGATTTCAACCCACAAATCTAAACGGGTCCCATTCGTCTTTTCCGCACTATCAAGCCGTCGGATGCACACTCCACGTGTTTTTTCTTTCAATCTTAGCCGTCCACGTTAATTCTCACAAGATCCAGCTGTTGTGGTTCACTTCCCCATCAATGACCGCCGCACCTCAAAGCACGTGGCGACGAAACAATTCCTTTTTCTTTTTTCAAATTTTTAAAAAGTAAAAATAAAATTAATCAATCTTCAGACTACATTTCATGCAATCTCTCCACTATATATAACAACCTCAACCTTCCCAGGTTCAAAAATTAAATGTTCTTCCGAATTTTTATTAATGAATTGATTAATAAATAATAATATATTAAGTATTAAAATAAGATTAATTAATGACACTAAGAGAAATCTCGATGCAGGAGGGAATCTCCTCCTCTGTGGCGCATACAGCTAAAATAGACCCGCAAAGAGCTAAGATCTCTCGCCGTCAAAGAGTAGAGATCCAACGTCTGAAATCAGTCTGCCAAGCACCGAAATACGGCGTCGTTACATGCAAGAATGAGGATAATTGTGTAGTACAGCACGGCGTGGTGTCGGTGATGGGAAGGAGGAGAGCAATGGAGGACACAGTAAGAGTAGAGAAAGATTTAGTTTCTAGAAAGTACGATTACTTCGGAGTATACGACGGTCATGGAGGTAGTCATGTGGCGGAAGCATGTAGAGATCGGATGCATGCGATTTTACGAGAAGAGATGGAGAGATGGAAGACGTGTAGGAAGATGAACAGTTGTGATGATCATGAGGATATAGATTGGGAGAAGGTGATGGGGAGGTGTTTTGAAAGGATGGATGAAGAAGTTGGAAGAGGAGAGAAGGGAGAGAATGTGGAAGAAATGACGGTGGGGTCCACGGTTGTGGTGGCAGTTGTAGGGAAAGAAGAGGTTGTAGTGGCTAATTGTGGGGATTCAAGAGCTGTTATTTGTCGTAATGGTGTTGCCGTTCCTTTGTCCCTTGATCATAAGGTAACTTTTAAATATTTTTTATGGGTTAACATGGGATTTTTATGTTTTTCATTTCATTTTTTAAAAAATTGATTTTTTTTGTTAATTTTGGTCTATCTCCCTGTTTTTTTATGTAAGTTAATTAAAGACTTTTATGATCACTTTAAAAAAATTTTGGAAATTTTAATTTGGGCTTTCTAAAAACAAAAATCCGTCCATTTCCAGGGAAAGATAATGTGCTCTCGTGAGAAACTCTTCTTCCTTCAACAAGAGAACATAAAAACAAAAAGTTCATATATTTATATTAGCCCTTTCTTATGGTGGGATGAACACATATATATAAAAGGTTCATTATCTAAAAAATGTTTTTTATTACTATTATACAAAAAAAAAAACGTTTTTATTCTATCTTATTTAAGTCTTTATTATTATTATAAAAAAAATATTTCTATTATTAGGCTATTCTATCTGACTTAAGTCTCACAATGAGGCCTTCTCCTATAATAATTAGGCATAATTAGGCTATTTAATATACGTATAGGGTGCATCTCACTGTTATTGATTACTCCTAATACATAAAATCAGAGGGTAGCCTGGAGAAAGAACATATATTTGGGTGTGAGTTGAACACAACCGGGTAAGAATGAACTAACGATCTTTCAGTCTGATACTTCGAGACAAGAACTTATTCTTAAAATTATATTTCAAAATCTAAATTATACTCACCAATTAAAACTTTCTCATAAAAATCTACCAAAAGAATAACAAACACCTTTATATTCCCAATACGAGGGTCTATTGGGATTTCAATCAGTCAATTATAAAATTAAGTATAATATACATAATCTTAAATAATAATAATAATAATAATAATAATAATAATAATAATAATAATAATAATAATAATAATAAAGCTAGATATTTATCGTCAAGCTGATATGTTCAATTTTTTTATGTATCACTTTGAAGGTCTAAATATAAATTTCAAATAAAAATTACATTGTCTTGGTATAATTTGCATTATTTGGCTTTTCAAGTAATATTAGTTGTTTGAACCTTCATTTCTCTTCAAAAAAAACTTGTACCTTCTTATCAATATAAAGTATATCTGACAAAAGACATTTGTTTGTTTAATATTTTGCTCATTACTTTGAGCTTGCGACATTTGAGAGTTTTTTAAGTAATGTGTGCCTAATTCAAATGTCACAAAGAGAGCAATTCTAAAAAAAATAATTTTTGTATTGATGATAAAAATAAAATAAAATGCCAAAATTTGTTACCCAGTTACATAAAACTGTTCATCGATTAATTTTGTGTTTTTTCTAAATGTTTTAGATCTTTAAATACGTTTTATAAAAATTTTAAATTACAATACTTCCTTCGATATACAATACTACAATATAATAATACAATAATACTTCCTTCGATATTAAATATCATCATCATTTCCGGCCTATCCCTCATAGGAAAGGAAAGAAAGCGGCAACTGTAAAAGATTCTCAAAAAAAATCCAAAAAAAAAAAAAAATTCGTCAACAAAAACGATGACCAAGTTCCTAGATTAAATGTATAGACAATTATTTCTTTTTTCATTATTCATCGATCACCAATAGTTTATATTTTATTTTTTCTCAAAATAAATTATTATATTATTTTTTATAATTTTTAACAAATGGTACCCCTAAATCTGTTTTAGGATATTTAAGAGTGAACGAAGCAGGCCATTGACAATTAAGCACTTGATCATCGCATGCTTTTGATGATGATTCTCAAAAGCCCTAATTATAGGAGCATATTTAATAATTAATACAAAGTATTCTTTCGATTTATAAAATTGTTTGAATATTCTATCCATGTTTAATTGTAAGGGATAAATATATAACATGTGAGATAAAATGAAGATGCCGGATAACACAAGGTGAGTGATGAGCAAGTAGAATAGACAATTTTATAAAGGATTAATTCACGAGGCATTAGTAGTTAACAACTTGTTATTTTTATAAATTGTGTGTGATGAAATTATTGGTTGAGCATTTAATTGTTGGTTGTTGATCTAAGCTTATCTAACTAACTTAGGTTCAAAATGTTTACTTGGATTGTATTTATATTATTTAATTTGAAGAACTTTCCCATAAGATTCATAATTTAATAAGAGTGAGATGTTGGTGAAAGTATATTGTATTTAATCATATCGCAAAATGGTTTTCGTATGTCACACTTATTTGGTTTTACTTGTGCAATTAGAATTGAATACATCGACTACCATTTCTTTACATTTCAAGTACATATTTTCAGGATGATAGATAAATTAAAATATTTATTGGTTACAAAAAGATTAGAATAAAATTTAGCACATTCTCACGGTACGAAATCAATTATTGGAGGTTCTCTATGATTAGTCTCATGCCCATTTAGGTTTGCACCATATTTAGAGTGTATATAATATACTCTGAGGCTATAACCATTGAATTGATTTTTTGGCATAGTATTAGAGTCAACGTGACAAAAAGACTATGGTATGAATCTCCACTACCCCTCAAATCAAGTCGAATATTTCGAGCAAGGTATGAGATCTTAACCATCAGTTTAAAATCGTGTTTTGTGAAACGTTGCATCTGGTCAAAAGTCCCCTCATGGAGATATTTAAGCTTTTTGTACATACATTTGTCCTCATAATCAACCTTTTCCCCATAGCTAATCTTGTCTGCTATGGAATCAAAATCATGGTGGTCTAAGATATGGGCACTCATGAACCACAATTATTATCCCATTTTTTGTTTGCATTAGCTTCCAGTTTTATTGCCTCCTTTTGATATTTTTCTCCCTTTTATCTTTTTCTTTCACGCTCCCTTCATCCTAACACTCTTTATTCACGATCACGATCACTCCCATATTCATGATAGAAAATATATAACATCCTTGGCTAATATTCTTTTACCCTTTTAGATAAACATACAACTTGGTTCATAAGGGTAGAGTGGCAGTGGTCATCGCCATCGTGTGGTATAAGTGATAGTTAAATGAGGGGGATAAGCCAAACAATGAAGGAGTCTTAAGTGGAGGAAGAAGCAAACCGTAAAAAAAAAAATCGAGATTCACGACGTGTTGAAGTACTCATAGTGAACCCAATCCCACATCTAAGAAAGAAAAGAGAGTACTTCGCTATGATTGGTTTTAATAATAAAACTCCTTTGAGCGTATTATTAAACGATTAATATTGGAGATCAATCATACAGAGGACACATGGTCCCTCACGCATTCTATTTTTCTTATGTGGAAACTGAAAATAAATAATAAACCATGAAAGATTTTGTGCAATCTAGTTTTTTGTCCCGTAAAATATTTGATGCATTAATTGTGCAGCACACGTCGACGAAATCGTCAGGCTGCATGTTTCTTGTTGGTGCATAATATGTTACTCAGCAAGGTCCCAGTAATTTTGGATCAGATCTTATCATGATTGTTTGTTTACTCCCAACTCATTTTATCTCTTTGTATATAGTACTAACATCATGTCATTTTTTCTCAGCCCGACAGACCAGACGAGTTGGCTAGAATTGAAGCCGCTGGTGGTCGAGTAATAAACTGGAATGGTCATCGTATCTTGGGAGTTCTTGCGACTTCTAGATCAATAGGTATGCTATACCGCATGCTTCTCCATCAAAGCATTGTGTTATCTTTTGACTTGCGTACTTAAGCCATAAACTGGCTGGGTGAGCTTATCAGTTAAAAAGCTTGACGTAGTAGCCCTTTTGAAAACGGGTTGATAAGGCCTCAAAATAAGGGTCCGGTTAGTTGAACATCCATAGTCCCAACTGTGTTAGATAACCTAACAAAACTAAACATTTAAACGAGAGTAATATCCTAGGTGAGGGTATCTACCATCGTACTAATCCTTGTGGACCATCATTAAAATTGATATATTAGTTCATGTAGTCGACTCAATTTTTTTGGATTAAGGCTTTGACATTATTGTTTGCTATGGTAGTAATCTTTTAGAATTAAGGCTCTGACATTGTTGATTGCTATGATAATTAAGACAATTAAAATCTCAAAAAACGCATACGTTTATGATGCTTTCAACAAGGTGTGAATCGATTTCTCACGAGCTCGGTTTTGTGTTTTGTTTACAGGAGACTATTATCTAAAACCATATGTGTCATCAACGCCCGAAGTTATGATCAGCAAAAGAACAGAAGCTGATGAATTTTTGGTACTCGCTAGTGACGGTTTATGGGACGTAGTCTCTAATGAAGTTGCGTGTCAAGTGGTAAGACGATGTCTTAATCGAAAGATCAAATCTCAAGAGATTTTAAACCGTATTAACAAAATAAGCAGTAATCGAGCAGAAGTCGCTGCTGTTTTACTAACCGAATTGGCTATCGCTAAAGGAAGCAAGGACAATATTAGTGTAATTGTAGTAGATTTAAGAAAATTCAGTAGATGTACATGTTCATAGAGCTTCTCTAAGAGAAGACTAATCTTTCTGTTTAGTCACCACAGAAAGATGGAACATTGATTTTTGACATTTTCTATACTGTTTTATGGTGGTTATTACTTGTAATTGGTTTCTTGTACATCTGATTAGTAAAAGCTAATCGATTCATTAAGCAAGGTTTTTATTGTCCTTCTATACTATATTTTGTTAATGATATTGCTTTCTCAAATTATTAAAAATGTATTAGTTCATTTAATGTAAAAGTTTAGGCCAAGTGGTTGAGCCAATGCTCTCGTACTTTTTAAGAGAATGTGAGAAGTAAGTGTTGCTTGATTAGTAAATTTTGGGTGTTGTTTTACACTTGGACATTAAATTTTTAGTTGGTTGTTATTTTACCCTTGAATTTTCTAAACACTAAATGAGCAATCAACATCAAAGCTTCTAAAATGTTGATAAAGAAATGGCTTTTATTTGTTGGAATTGTTTTGATATATGGAATTGGATTGAACTTCTTGTGAATGTTAGCATATAATCGAAAAAATACGAGGTGTACACACCTTTAAGCGAAGAATATACCATCCCAAAACTATATGACTATGGATGGAAGAACTTCAATGACTCATAAAGTGTGTACAATATTTTTTTAATTCATGCATTCTGCCCCTCTCATACGAGCCCCTTTCGAGTTCGCATGTGGTAGTAATCCATTAGGGTAGAAACATCATTTTATTGGATCTATCATTTAGTTTTTTTTGTAAGTCGATCCTTCTAATCTGATACCATGTCAAGGAACCAATTCAATCAAAAGTTTAAAGCTGAAGGTTAGGGCTGAATTTGAGAAGTGGTTAAGATTTGAATTCATGGCCAGTCTGTCACGTAGGCTTTGATACCATATCATATTGTGTTGTATTTATTATGAGTGTCAACATATAATCAGGAAAAGACTATATGCACACACTTCATAAGTCAAGAAAATACTATTCCAAAACCATATGACAATGGGAAGGACTTCAATGACTTAAAAAATGTGCAACTCATCTTTTAAAGTGTCTATTTTTACTCACATGTGAGTTGTCCCACATCGAAAAAAGAGAAGAGGTCATCTAATTAATAAACTTGAGCAGTATTTTCTACTACTACCAAATGATTTTAGTACTGAATCTCCTTTGGGCTTATAAGTGAGGTTATATCTTCTTCTCCTTGTGTTGGATTCTCAAGGCTCATTTTCAAAATTCTATCATAGTATCAGAGTCTAATTTCTCGTTGGACCTTTAGAATTAGATATTTAATCTTACCACTTGTTAAGGAGTCTTAAATTGAATGATCATTCTAATTGAAGTTTTTAACCTTTTTATTGAGCTAAAATTCTAAGGACACTCACGTGTAAGGGGGAGCATTAAAGTGCTCACTATTACCCAAATGTGAGTTGTTCCACATCAGAGAAAGAAAAGAGGATATGCCACTTTATAAACTTGAGAAGTAATTCTACTATCACCAACTGATTTTGGTATGATTCTCATTTGGGCTTGTATGTGAGGTTACTTCTTCTCCTCCTTATTTGAGTTGCCTACGCACATTTACTAAATTGCGAATGCTATTTTCAATTTTTTTAACAATATTTAAATATATATATATATATATATATATATATATATATATATATATATATATATATATATATATATATATATATATATATATATATATATATATATATATATATATATATATATATATATATGTCAACCTTTCCGGTTGAGTTTTAGTTTGAATTTGAGTTCGAATTTCGATAAATAAATTTTATAAGCGCTATATAATTTCATGCCCCAAGTACATCTTGGGTGGTAGTTGTGTTTTTCTAAAACTCATAATTTCCCTCAATCATGTCAACTAAAGTCTTATAAATAACAAACATATATAAATATTATTACAATTAAACAAATAAAATAGTACATTAAATTAGAAGATAATGATATTATCTTACATCATAAACACTTTGATACAATACATTTTGATGTTTTTCCCTTAACCATCTATATCATATCATAACTATCGGTAAAACAATCGATGAGATCTGTAGCAAAAAGTTCTAGAGCTCCAACTAGTGTAGTTTTCATTGTCAAAGTGTGTATTTTCCTTGGTGTGTCGTATAAAACCTAAATATTAATATGAAATAATTAAAAAAGTTTATTTAATATCAAATATATAATATTATAATTTAAGAACGTAACATAACATACCACATCAATATTTTCGACTCCAATTGTAACAAGAGCAGCATCTCGATATACATAATTAACATTTAATAATAATGTTTAATACAAAAATTTTGCGAAAGTCTCAAAATGTTGACAAGTTAAAAACTTTAAATCATAAAAAACAAAAATTGTTTAAAAAAAAAAGTAAAATATTACATCTAATAGCTCAAAATGAAAAAAAATACATCATCATGAAGTCATCAATAAAGATACAAAAAGCAGCTAAGTTCTCGATAAATAGTAATTGCTGCAGCCTGGATCGGAACCTAAACTAATTCCTGCAAAATACTGCCATCCATGATACGAATGACAGCCGATTGAATCGGTCAGCGCTTTATGCCGAACATAACTTTCTATCCAGCTCAAAATACGAAAATTATACGCTACATTTACAAAATAATAATTTAAGTACGAACTTATAATTAATAGATATCACCGTATACTTTTACCATATTCTTTTTCTGTTCTATACTTTTAAGTCATTAAGATACCATTCTCGATCATGACAGAAGTATGTTACTACCACTTATACAATTTGGTAATCTTAACACTTAAGTAAATTTATTTGGTTAATACTCATAACCGTACCATGCATCATAGCATCAACACTAATCAAGTTTACCACTGATCAACAAGCACATCAATATGACACCTGATATATGTAAGGGTCTGATTAGGTGATGATCGTAGTCCTAAACCTTAACTGTGGTGGGAGTCGTCACTCATCCAATACAATTTATGCTCGAGCTCTACAGGATAGGTAGCTAACCCCCTGTCTTACACCGCATTTTACGTGCCGGCCAACACGGGCGCCGAGATTTTACATGTCGGTCCATGGTTCGACATTACCTTACTATTAGGATCATTCAATCAATGTTCAATCACACAAGTTCATCACATTTTTATTACTACAATTTGGCATTGACTTTGACTTTGATCAACTTAGGTGATAACCTCTATGTCTTTATGTCTTTATACATTCATTATTAAATATTTACACATTAATTTTATTTATAACTTTAGTTTTAATAGTTCGCTAAATTTACACTAATAACTTAATATTCTATTAATAGTCTCCAAATTAATATTTTCCACAGGTAGCTACTAAAATCTATTTCTTTTTTAAAAAGTTCCCAAAATCAACATTTTCAACTTTACAATAAATAAAACTTTATTCTCTTCAAAAAAAACATATACTCTAGTTAAAATTTAAGTTAAAATTACATCATTTAGATAAATTTTCAAAATTCTACAAGTTCACAAAAAATCAATATTTCAAGTTTTGAAAAATAGGTAAACTTATTAGGTTTGAAAAAATCAACATTCTAGTTGTAAAATAAATAAAACCTATAATTTCAAAAAAATCAATATTTCTAGTTTAAAAAACAATTCAAACTTATAATTTTCACAAAATCAATATATCACACATAGTTTGAGCGGCAAGTTTACTAAAATACTTTTACATGATTTTACATAAATTTTGGTCAAATAGTTAGCAAATAAAATATTTTGTACTAAATACTGATTAAAACTTACTTTTATTATGAAATCTCATGTATTCAAGAAAAACACTTCAATATTTAATAACTTATAAAAATTTCTCAAAAATATCTTTTAAAATTGTTATCTTATTATTATCACAAAATAGTTGTAATATTTTAAAATTGTAAATCAAACTCTTTTATTTTATTATATGATAGTGGTCGAATGGCCAATGAGTGTTTTGGGCCCTTTTCACATAAAAAGAACGACTTAATTTAATTTATCATACTAAATCCTAGATTTAAATAATTAACATAACCACTTACAAAAATAAAAACTTTACGCAATAACATAGAAATTTTCTATAACTTTAAGGATAAACTTAAATCTCAAAATAAAGTATAAAACAATATTCTTAATATAATCATACTTAGTAAAATAAGTTCATAAAATAACTTATTACCTTATAAACCAGTTTGAGGGCTAACATAAACATATTAATAAATATTCTAACTATAAAAAAGTAATAACATTCCTAATGTAACATTGAACTCATAAACATACTAGCACTGGTTTAACATAAACCATACTTAATATCACTAAAATATAATTTTGCACCCAACTTCCTAAACTTGTTCAAAGATTATTAAATTAACATACCAAAAATACTTTTAGCATACACATACTTAATATAATCTTGATCATAGTTTCATTAAAACTAACTTTTTACTAAAACATATCAAGATATTTCATACTTTACATATTATAAAGTAAATATAATGTAAAATTCCATAAAAAAAAGTAGGGTAAGAAGTTATACCAACTAACACCAAGGATTAGTACTAAGTACTAGTTAGAAAAATAATAAGAAATAAGACCCTCCAAGATAGATAATAATGCTCCAAAGATAATTAATCCAAACTCCCAGAATAATGATGATGATTTAAGCTAAATAAAGAGTGTAATAAGCTCCATGTTCTTGAATTTTTTTTCAACTAATAATAAAGGTATTAATGTAGTAAGATTTTAATGAAGTGAAAATATAAGAAAGAATATTAGAAAGATTTGATGATGGTGGTGTAAGTGATCTCATGGCTAAGAGGGGTATTTATAATGGGTTTGGGAAACTTTGTAGTTCATTAAATTGTATAAAAAAAAGTGTTAGGAGTATAGAAGAAGGTTAACTTGTGTAAGTGAATGTTTAAGAATTGGAGTGTATAAGTAAATGTGTAAGAGTTTGGAGTGTAGAAGAAGGTTAGCTTGTGTAAGGAAATAGTGATAACTTGTGTATGTGATGAACATCATGGGTTACTATAGAAAGGATTTTGGTTCATCAAATTTTTGTTCTGGTATGTACAAGTGAATATACTTTAAAATAATAGGTAATTTGATCATTAAAATATGTAGTTTACTTAGAAAATTTTACTTAAACTATACTTAATGTTAATAATAAAAATACGACTCATTTTTATGCATAAAATAATTAAATCAAAATTATATGGTTATAGTAATGTTAGTTTAAGGAAGAAAGTTAAAACGTAACGTTTTAAAAAATCGCGAATATAATAATAAAATTTTACTTTTCGTACTATAAAATAATAAAATAATATTATAGTGCATATAAAAAGATTTTAAACAAAATAATATTTTAAAGTTTAATATTTGAAAGAAATCACAAAATTTGAAAAGGTTTAGGATACTTCAAAAGCATCATATTCTTCCTCATCCTCAACATCACCTATATCAAGGATACTTCTTTTTCCCGGTACAACAATACATAATTTTGTATCAGACGGGTCTACAATGTAGAATACTTGCTTGGCTTGTGTGGCTAGTATAAATGGCTCCTCACTATCATCCAAACGATTTAAGTCTACAAGAGTGAATCCACAAGAGTCATCATTTTTTAAGCATCGTCGATTACTATCTACCCACTTGCATTTGAAAAGATCAATAGTGAAACTAGAGTAGTCAAGCTCCCATATTTCATGTACCCGCCCGTAGTATACCAATTTAGCATCAACCAGCGATTGATCCTTGGCACTCGCGTAAAACGTAGATGACGCCAAAATAAAAACCCCAATATTCTGCAGATAAGATGACTTCTTATCTTGACCCTCATTCCAAAATGTGAATCCATTGACATCGTAACCCTCATATTTGTTGACATCATCACGAGGATCAAAAGCTAATCACTTAACAGTTTCAGATACACCCTTGAGTTCTTCACATATTACTCAATTATGAAATCAATCAATAAACGTGTTATTATGCAACTGCTTCAATGCCCTATCCCCTTTAAAAGGATATTTGGCGTGTAATATATCAAAATGCTCATTCAAAAAAGGATGGACTTCTAGAATATGATTCAACACATAAAAGTGTGCTTGTAGAAGACTGTCTCGAGGACGTGTGATCGATTTGGAGCCAATTGTTCCTTTTTCCCTCAAGCCTTCCTTCATGTCAAAAGTTGGGAAGTCCAATATGTTTTGCCATGACCATAGACTCGGCTATAAAGTTACTAATCTCAACACTCATAGAGTCTTAAATAATACTCCCCTCGAGTTGTGCTGGATTCCTTACTTTATTTTGTAAAAATCCTATGTCCCTTTCAAAAGGATAACACCACCTTAAAAAAACTAGACCCAAAAGCTTGATTTCATGAACGAGATGGACAATAAGATGAACCATTATGTCAAAAAAAGAAGGTGGAAAATTCATCTCAAACTTGCATAAAGTTACAATTACGTCGACTTGAAGAGCATCAAGCTTAAAGGGATCAAGAACTTTACTACAAATTGTGTTGAATAACAAACATAGCTCGGTAATAGCATATCTCACATGTTTTGGCAGTATTCCATGGATTGGAATTGGTATGAACACTTGCATCAATACATGGCAATCGTGAGATTTCATGCTTCCCAACTTCAACTCACCATTTAGGGTCGTATATCTCTTCATGTTGGATGAGTACCCAGACGGAACCTTAATGCCATATAAAGATTCATAAAATGCCCGCTTCTCTGCCTTGAACAATGTGTAGCAAGCTGGAGGAAAATAATTGTTTTCATTACTCATCTTATTCTTACTACCCTTTCCCTTGTTACTGCCACCTACTTTATCAACTTTATTTCTTTCCCTTACATTCATAGTAATCTCGCACGGCCTTAACATTCTTTGTCTTATCCGGAATGTTCATGAGCGTCCCGAGTATAGCATCGCATGCATTTTTCTCTATATGCATAACGTCAAGACAATGTCTAACCTATAGATCTCTCCAATATGGAAGCTTCCAAAAGATTGATTCTTTTTTCCATATCAGTCTTCATCCCATTGCACTTGCCCTGTTTTACCAAATACAGTTTTAACTCCCTTAACCTTTTCGTAAACCTCATAACCGGTCGACGAGCTACACGGTCTTCAACCTTCCCGTTGAACATCTTTTTCTTCTTACGATATTGGTGATCTCGTGGGAGGAAACTTCGATGGCGCATGAATACGTGCTTGCACTTAGGAATCCACGTGGATTCCATGTCATCGATACATATTAGACATGCTTTCTTCCCTTTGTTCTTAAACCCTGATAAGTTGCCATATGCCGGAAAATCATTAACGGTGCATAAGAGCATTGCACGCAAGGTGAACTCCTCATTAGCATGTGCATCAAACACGGAAACGTCTTCATCCCACATCTTTCTCAAATCCTCAACAAGAGGCGCAAGATATACATTTATGTCATTGACAGGTTGTTTAAGACTCGAGATAAGAAGCAAAAACATAATGTACTTACGCTTCATACACAACCAAGGTGGCAAATTATAGATCACTAACAGTACCGGCCAAGTACTATGTTGAGAACTAAGATTGCCGAATGGGTTCATTCGGTCCGTACATAGTCTGAGCCTTAAATTACGAACTTCATCCCCAAATGTCTTATGCAACCTATTAATACTCTTCCACTCCGGAGAATCAAATAGATGTATGAGCAAGTGACCTCTCTTCACCCTATGTGCATGCCACCTCAAATTTTATGCATCTTTCTTTATAGAAAAGAAGCACTTGAATCTAGGTATTATTGGAAGATACCACAACACCTTAGCCGGGGGCCCTTTAGCATCCGCAGCCCCTTTACGCTTGTAACGCGATAACTCACACCTAGGACACTCTTCTAAGTTCTAATTTTCATCCCGATACAATACACAATCATTCGGACACACATGAATCTTCTGGTACTCTAAGCCGAAAGGACACATAAGCTTTTTGGCATAATATGTTGACTTTGAAAGTTCATTTTCATCAGGAAGCATCTCGCCTAACGCTTCTAATAATACTGTGAAACTAGTGTCACTCCAATTGAACTTTGACTTAATGTGAAAATTGTCAACACGATTGTTAATTTGGTGAACTTTGTACATCCAGGGTACAAAGGCTTTTGAGAAGCCTCTGTCAATAAGTAAAAAACATAAGGTTGTTTTCCTAACTCATCCTCAACTGCCTCCATAATCTCACAACACGATCTACATTCTCATCGACATTCTCTTCATCTGTCTCATATCCATCAACACGATCTACTACATCTTCATTGACATCTACATTATTGACATCCTCAACAACACTTTTTTCTTTGTAAACCCCCTCCTTACCATGCCAAACCCAAACATGATATTGAGGCCTAAACCCATGTCGAAGAATTAACCCTAAAAATAATACAACCCAAAATTAATTCAACTGTAATAATAGCATGTATATTCTAAAAATAATACAAAGTGATAATCATTCATTTAGTCCTAATCAACCATAATAATAATATGTATATTCTAATAATAATAATAACAATTATTCAACTAATCCTATGTAAATATTAATAACGACATTCATTCAACTAACCCTAATTAACACTAAAAATAATACAACCCAAAATTAACCCTAGTTAACAAACTAATAAAAAAACAACTAAATTCATAAATAAAATCACATTAATAATTACAAACACATAAATATATTAAAAAAAAACTTTATATAAAATTAGAAATTACCTTGATATTTAGATGATAATGTTGTGCTCTACAATGGAGTTATATAACCTACAATGAAAAAACACCAAAAACAATTAGTACACAACCATACTAAGCTCTAAAATATCATGAAGTTTGAAGAAGTAAATGTTGAAGAAATTCAAATGATTAATTACCCTAACAAAACCAATGCCCCAAAAAACGCCTCTTAATTCGTGGGTTACCTTGAAGAAGACAACAACAAAAAATTTGAAGAAGAAGGTTGAAGAATGAGAAATTATATGGAACAATTTCATGGGATATATAGCTTGAAGAAGACACAATTCAAAACCAAAACCAATGGCAATAACGTTTTGAAGAAGAAAGAGCAAGAATGTTGTGGTTTTGTAAGAAGGAGCAGCAATTAATTTGGGGGATTTTGAAGAAATGTCGTGGGGAAGAAGAAGACCAAGAAAGCTATATAGTAAGCTAAGAAATGTCGTGGGTTTTTGGTACTGTATAGGCGGAAATTAAAAGGGCAAAAAAAAAATATAAGTATTTGCTATGGTGCCTAAAGAAATATATGCTACGGTTCTCTTGGAACCGCATCATATACCTATAAATATTTTTTTGCCTCTTTTTTCCTATTTGTTTTATGTTGCGGTTTTCAAGGAACCGCATTATATAATGTAAATTTTTTTCCCTCATTTATTTATGATGTTTAATGCTACGTTTACTAAAAATCGCAGCAAAAATCACGCAGCAGATACAATTTTTTCTACTAGTACTTCCTCCTCCATCACCACTGCACCTTCGCCGGTTACTCCTCACAACCATACCCACCGCCGACTTCCTGTACCACCGGAAAAACAGGCGGTAACTTCTTCATTCTGCACCGCCATCATCTCCTCGTGCTCTACTCCACTTTATTTTTCTTTTTTAAAAACCCTAATTTTTCATTTTCCACTTCTTAATGTCTCAATATTTTGTTCTGGATATATCTTTGGTGGAGATATTTCAACTGGTAAGATTGACCTACTCTTGCGCTTCTCCATTCTTGTTCTCCTCCTTTTCTTTCTTTTTGCTCTAAAACTTAAGTACACGGCTGCTTTGGTTTTGCTAGCCAAAATTGATTTGTCATTTTTTCGTTTGACCGAAAGCTTGTTAGCACAGCCTTTGAATCTAACGACATTGACGTCGGGGCTTGCCACACATGGCGCAAGCACCATCCGAACCTCATCTCTAGAATAATTCTCTTGTTCAACGTCCTTCTCAATGACCTTATCACAGTCTTCTAGATCTACAACTTCCTCTTCATTATGAGCTGTCTTCAAATCATTCTTAGACATTTTATGAGTAAAACCTCCCAACGCTCATCTGATTTTTTCTTTTTCTCAAAAAACTTGTTTTAAAACTTTTTAAGATCTGCTTTAGACTGCCTGGAAACCTCTTCCCTATTATGCAGAACATGTTGTGCTATGTTGTTGTCAATTTTAGTGATTATTTCCTCCTTCAGAATTAACACCATGTTCAAGCCAGTATTGAGGTCTTAATGAGTTCCAGCAGGATGCCAATCAAACACTCCTCGATCTTCAACGCGTCCTCCATCACTAAGAATTGAACGAATCTGATGCCAATTGTCATGGACTAGCTTACCCATAGAAATGAGATTTCAGTTGACAAAGCAAAATGTATGAGAATGTAACAATTTGTATGTAAAAAGTAATTGTATAACGAATGATTGAATGTAAACAAAGAACGATTACAAAAGATATTATACAAGTATTCGAGAGGCGTGTTCTCTCTTAATGAGTATTAATCTCCACTTAAAACTATTACTTGAATGGATGACTAGGGCTGTAAAAACGGGTTAAAAGGTCGGAAACAGGTCGGTCAAAAACAGGTTCGGTAAAAAACGGTCGGTCAAAAGCAGGTCGTATAAGTCTTTCGGTACCGGTCGGTATCGGTCGGTTTATTCGGTATCCGGTCGAATCCGGTTTTTTTCCTTGGCGGGTGTCGGTCGGTATGGGTCCGGTATTTATCGGTCCGGTCATTACCGGAAACAGGTCACATTCGGTCGGTCAAAAACGGTTTTTTGCAGGTCGTAATCGGTATACAGATCATAACCGGGCGGTCAAAATCGGTAATCGGTCGGTCACAATCGTTATGCGGGTCAGAATCGGTCGGTCACAATCGGTCGGTTTTGGTCGGTATCGGTTCAGTTCAATTTAGTTGAACCGGGATTCAGTTCTGTTCAGTTCAGTTTTGGTTGGTATCGGTTCGGTTCAATTCAGTTAAACCGATATTCCGGTTAATTTGGTTGATATCGGTTCAGTTCAATTCATTTAAACCATGATTTAATTCAGTTCAATTATGTTCCAATTATTCTGTTCCGATTTGGTAAAAAATCGCATCGTGTTGCCTCATAATGTCATTGATCATGCGTGTATCCATGATGGGAATGATATATAGAAGGTGGAACCTCACATCAAGTTTTTTAGATGTCGTTAGGTTATGAGTTTTATGACATCAAATTCAACTAATCAACTCCGTCTAAGTTAATTAATAGATCATAACATGTTAATTGATCGACTTCATCTAATATCAATTAGACAATTACAATTTACAACAATAATATGTTATTAATGTCACAATGTAAGTTTGTTAGATTGTCTTAATAATATATCTTCATCACAGATTGAATTGACCTTCGTTTGTCCATGGGGTGTGTTATTTTCAACTAATGTGATCGGTCATAATGATATGACTTGTTCTCATATATCTAAACCGTTTAAGTTTATACGAGATCTTATTTTACTGCGTGGATGAAGTCAACAATGTATTATAAAGTCGATCCAAGTTATTCAATTTGTTTTTCATTATAGTTCGTTCTATTTAAGTTAAATAATCGATCATCTACGCTGATAAGTTTGATTTTAAACGAACTCTATTTAAGTTAATTAATATATTTGATCATAGGTCTGGCTATTTCAACTTGATAAATTAATTATAATTAATTAATATATTTGATCATATCATGACAAGTTAACATGTAAATCCATCTACGTTGATATGTTTGATTTTAAATGAGGTTTTCGAAAACTAATCAACTCGATTTAAGTTAATTAATTTATTTGATCATAAGTCTAATTTTTCAACTTGATAAATCGATTATAATTAATTAATATATTTGATCATATCATGTTAATTATTTCTATTTGATAAATCAACTCGTGAATTATTCTAACGATTATCTTTTTGGGTGTAATTTATAGACTTTTCAATTTCAATATAGAATTATATAAATACCAATAACATTATAACATTGTTTTTTTTTTTGCAAATAAAATAATAGTTGCATAATTAGAAGTATATATATATATATTTTAGAAATAAGAAAGAAAGAGGTTTATTTATTAAAATTAAGAAGTTTATTTAGAAACCATTAAATCAATGAATTACTCATATTTTAAAAAAAAAATTAGTTGTAAAAAAAAAAACACATAAGATTATCCCATTGGTGCACAACCTCAATACATGGATTGTCAACTTGGCAAAAGGCATGATAAATCATAACCCTTCATTTTGAAATCAATTAATCTAAACCATTGATTAAACATACTCTAATATATTAAAAAAAAAAACTAATATGAACCGTTAGATCAAGGGATCTAATCTAAACCGTTGATAAGCCCAAACCCTAACTTTCATCCACTTTCCTCATTCTCTCCCTCACCGCCATTCTCTCCCTCTTCTTCTACCTTTCCTTTCCCTTTTTTCCTTTTCCTTCTTCTTCGAGTAACCCGCAAGGACCAAGACCTCCCATCACCTTCTTCCTTCTTCTCTCTCTAAATCCCGCGCCTAATCCCGCCGCTCCTCTCCAGCCAGTTCGCCACCGGCCCACCGCCACTCCTCTCCAGCCGGTCCAACCGTCCAAGTAAGTCTTCTTCCATTTTTTTTTTGTTCGATTTGTTTTTGTGTTTAATTTTATGGGTTTAATGTGTTCGTTTAGGGTTAGATTTAGGGTTTTTTGTATTTAATCTTTGTTTTTTGTGTTTAATCTTTGGTTTTCGTGTTTAATCTTTGTTCGATTTAGTCTTCCATTTTTTTTGTTCTTAATCTTTGTTTCGTTTTCGTGTTCGATTTAGTCTTGTTCCACTTTTTTTTTGTTCGATTTGTTTTTGTGTTTAATTTTATGGGTTTAATGTGTTCGTTTAGGGTTAGATTTAGGGTTTTTTGTATTTACAAAAAAATCTGGCTGAGTAAAAATAGAATCGTGCTCTAATTTTTTTTGAGTACAAACAGAACCTTCAGTCACCCTGAAATACACATACCTCACCTTCCACATGGTCAAAACTTCTATTCCGCAAGAAAAAACGACAGGATTCAAACCTGCGTGAGCAAAGGCCCCATAATTTCAAGTCAGAACAGATCACTCTACATATCCATTTAATTTAGAAGCGGGAGTTTTAAGTTAATTCATCTTCTTGTGAAGGAAAATGAACATATTTCCAGCAATCAATTCAACCAACCTCGTACACTTTCACTTTAATCTTATATCTGAGCTATGAGGCAAAGAAGATCAAAGGTCGCCGAAGTATTTTTGATCATGACCACAAAATACTCCGGTTTCACAAAAAATAAACATATTGTCAGCGAAGCTCAAAATCTAAACAATAACATAAAAACTGACCACAAAAGACAAAAGAATAGTTTAAGATATACACATGTCTAGTTGGCTTCACTTTTAAAAATGGGAATATGTATAAGCAAAATTGTCTGAATATCACTACTGTAAGATAAAAGTGACAAGTTCTAAGTAAATATGATAAAAGTGACCATATGATTCTGGTTCTTTTAACGAAGAAAAACTATACAAACATCCATAAACATTCTTGTTTCAAAAATAATGTTCTTGAGCAGCAACATGCATAACAGAAGTACATAAAATTGCGAGTTTGCAACGTGAACGGCAGGAATAGAACCTGCACGGGCAAAGTGCACATGACTTCTAGTCATGCCCGATAACCTCCGGTACTTGAACGGCACATGACTTCTAGTCATGCCCGATATTTAGTTCTTAATCTTGGTCCAAAAATCAGTTGTTCAAAAAATTCGTTTCGTTTTGTATTTAATCAGTTATTCGTGCTCTAATTTTTTTTTTTTTAAGGTATGGCTGACCCTGCTGTGGCTGTCCCCGAACAAAGAAGAGTTGTTAAACATAAAAAAATTACGTCACCGGTTTGGGATCAGTACCATGTATCGTACCCCAATGACGTACGGACGGTAAAGTGTAAATACTGCGATTATGAGGCGGCAGCACCAGGTAGTGCAGGTACAACTAATTATAAACGTCATACTGAGGGCTGTAAAGGTTATAAAGAGTTCATAAAAAATAACCCAAACGCTAATGTTGTGTATGATCATGATACTTACGTGCTTAAGTTTGCTGATTCGATATTATATCATGGATATTGTTTGAGTATGGTAGAGCATATTAAAACTAGAGAATTGCATCGTTGGTTAAATCCTAATGTCAAAGATGTGTCTAGATATACGATAACTAAATGCGTAATGGGTGAACATGAAAAGTACAAAAAACTAGTATTTGACAATATGCAATCTTGTAAGAGTCGTATATGCTTAACTTGTGATGGATGGACAGCATGTACTTCGCGTTCATATTTTGCCCTTACTGCCCATTTCATCGATGATGATTATAAATTGCATTCCCTTTTGTTAAATTTTTGCCGTTTTCCCCCACCCCACGATGGTGAATCTATATTCATGTTTGTGAAAGGTTTGTTGAATGACTGGAATATAGGTAGAAAAGTTTTTTCAATCACACTTGATAATGCTTCCTCTAATAATAGGATGGTTGAAAAACTAAAACGTGATTTGCACTCCTCTTCTCCTCTCCCTTTAGATGGCAAGTATTTTCATAGAAGGTGTTGTGCTCATATTTTGAACCTTATTGTTAAAAAGGGTTTGAAACTTGTTGATAATTCCGTGACTAAGTTACGTGCGGTTGTTATATATGTTGATTCTTCTAATTTTCGACTTACAAATTTTGAGAAAGCTAAAATTGATAAAGGTTTGCAATCAAAGGGTAAATTAGTTTTGGATGTTTCCACTAGATGGAACTCTACTTATGACATGATTCATAGGGCTCTTGAGGTAAAGGATGCTATTGATTTATATCTTGTTCGTGAAAGGGATATTGATGTTGATATTATTTCTGAGAATGAGTGGGGTACACTTCAAGATATTTGTGATTTTCTTGAGCCATTCTATGAGATTACCAAGCTTTTTTCTGGTTCAAAATATCCCACTGCAAATTTGTACCTTTCTTGCATAATATGTATTGAAAAGATTTTGACTGATTCCCACCAAGATCCTAGTGATGCTGTGAGAAAGATGGCTGCTCCTGTGTGGGAAATGTTTGATAAATATTGGTCCGATCATTCTATGGTTCTGTCTTTTGCCTTTTTACTTGATCCACGTTTTAAGATGACTTTCCTTAGTGATTATTATTCTATGCTGTATGTACCTACTGCGGTTGAACAAAAGGTAAATGATGTGCTTGCTGCGTTTGTTGCTTTATATGAATGTTATATGAATACCACTCAATCTGCTCCTGTTGCACCCTCTCCGTCAAACCTTGGTCCTCCTCGTCCGTTCCAAATGCGCAAGTTACGTCATGATTTTCCTCGTATTTCTGCATCTAGGACGGCGAGAGGTGATGTGGACTCTTATTTGGCCATGTCTCTTGTTGTTGATTATGATGGTTTTGATGTTCTTGAATATTGGAAGGGACAGTCTACCTCTTATCCAACACTCGCACTAATGGCTAGAGATATTCTAGTCATTGCAATTACTTCTGTTGCATCTGAATCTGCTTTTAGTGTTGGTGGTCGGATCCTTAACAAATGGAGATCTTCTTTGTTACCAAAAAATGTTGAAATTTTGGTGACAACGCGAAATTGGCTATTTGGGTTTGAACCCGAGGAAAATGCGAAGGAGATATTAAGTGTTATTGAGGAAAATAACACTGATCATGATGATAATGCTTCAGGTAAGTGTAGTGCTCTATGAAGATTTTTTTCTTGTAATTGGGTTTTTTACCAAATTATCGTTATCTATGGGTTCAAAAATCATGTCGTTTTACCTATTTTAATATTATAAAAACATGAACTTCTAAAAATGTTGAACTTCTAAAAGGTCGTCTTCTTACATTTACAGTAATTCCCTTTCAGTTCATTTGTACCATAGCTTATGGATTCAGCTGTCAAACAAGGGTAATGTGATGCTACTAATACTGACTTAATCATATCAGTACGAGTTAGCAATGCCCCAACTTGTTTTAGCATTTGGCTCTTTTGTTCTTTTTTTGAAATGATTCACCTACAAGCGGGACTTTGTCTGTTAACTTTAAATTATGAGCGAGTTTTCCATTGAGTTAATGCCTTTCAACAACTCTATTTGCAGATCAAGGATGGCTTTAACGAGGGGAAAGACCTTATTGTTTCTGTGATGTCAGCAATGGGAGAAGAACAGATTTGTGCCCTCAAGGACATTGGCCCGAAATGAGTCACACAAGTCTGTACATTTTAAAATCCAGGCTCATCCACACAGCACACGCAAAACTAAGCCAAGTCGTGATCAATCTATAAGAAAATTCTCGTAATTTATTTGATATAAACTCTAAACTGTCGTACTTTAACTTTTCTTCTGCAAACTCTTAATTTTCTTTTTGTGGTGGGTTTTGGTTCCTATTTTATGGGTTTCATGAGAATATTTGCTAGACTCGTAATGCAATGGATTATATTTATGGAGTTTCTCTATTTATGAGATATTTATATAAATTAAATTAAGTTGATATGTTATCAAGTACATTATTTCAAATCTAAAAGGCTATAACCTAATGCAACACGTGAACGAATATCTAAAATTTGCGAGCAAGTTGTGAATTGTGATTGGTATTGTAGAATTGTACGATTTACATTTAAATTTCGTCTAAACTATTAAATGAAATGAAAGTGGTTTATCAATTTCATATGTTAATATTTTGTATTGGTTTATATTGTTATATGTTGATTTTAATACAGTATTAATTAGTCAGGAAATTAACCTGAACTTGGTAATTATATTGGTTGCAAAGTATGAACTATGTTTATGCAATTTTGCAATTTCTGAGTTTTGTAAAATTTATACTAAATTTTTTAGAAAAGAAAAAGGCTTTACTAAATTACTGAGTTAATATATATTAACTTATAATTTATATATTTATTTTATAAAAATTTATATTTAATTTAATTTTTATCATATAGAAATAATATAATTAAGTTTAATTTAATTATTTTATATAAAATTTTATTATATTTTGACAACTTAGAAGATTTATGTAGATAAGTTCGGTCCAAAACAGGTTCAGTACAAAACAGGTTCGGTACAAATCAGGTTCGGTACAAATCAGGTTCCAGGTTCGGTAAAATACAGGTTCGGTACAATATAGATTCGGTCAAAAACGGTCGGTTAAAAACGGGTATTAAGCGGGTCGAAAACAGGTTTCGGTCTGAAAACAGGTTCGGTATCGGTCGGTCACGGTATGATAAAAACAGGTCGAAAACGGTTTTCGGTTTAAAACAGGTTCGGTACCGGTCGGTTTCGGTATGTGTAAAACAGGTCGGAAACGGTTTCGGTCACCATTCGGGTTCGGTAGCGGTCGGTATCTGGTCACTTGTATTCGGTCAAAAACGGGTTCGGTATCGGTCGGTAACAAGTCGGTAAAACAGGTTTCTGACCACATTTACAGCCCTATGGATGACTAACTCCCTTCTCTTCCCCTCTATTTATACTAATTATCTCTACCTTTTATTTCCCCAACTTAACTAATCTCTAATTATTATTTAATACTTAATTCCTATAATACCCCTTTCTAGCCCTTCATGACATGCTTATATCTTTTGTTATGTGCTGCATTTGTTCAATCTGAAAGCATAATCTATTTAGTGTTTTGACTATGCTGCTTTGAATGCTTGAATTCTTAATTATGGCTGTATGCTTAATCTTCCAATAGAATAAAATGTCATGATTTCTTAAGAGTCACTTTAATTTGTTTGACTTGGTACAAATTCGACACATGTATTTCATTTTTTTATTTTCTCACAATCATTTGTATTTTTTTTTTACAGAGCGGTGTCATTGGATTTTTGATTAGTTTAACACAAGAACTCCCAGTTGACATTTTGAATCCAATCAATCCTATTGAGAATATAGAAGGAGCGGTTAAGAATATTAGAGAACTTAAATTTCACGATTCTGAAGTAATTCTAACTTTGATTACTAAACTACTGTTGATTTGCTTGTTAGCATTTCAATGATAGGTACTAAGATGAAAGTCTTTTTGGCATTGAAAATTTAACTTAGGTGAGAGTCATTTAATGGCATTGGGGTAATGAAATGTTGTGTATAGTATTTTTGCAAGATATAATATTCTACATAAACTAAAACTTTAAAACTACAGGTTTCTTAGTATGTTGATGCCCTACCTTGTGTCTTATTTATATGAAGTTGCATATGATGTTTGCATTTTAAATTTTCAACCAAATTCATCTATATTTTTGTTTAACTTATAAAGTATCTACGATTTCATTTCTCTTTGATTTTTTAAAAATGCAGGTCTACACCGCGGCCTTTGCCTTTACTTCATTCTTAAGGAAGAAGGTTCGGCTTCTTTGCGATTCTGCATCAACCAAAGGAATTCGTGTCTCTTAGGGAGAAAATCTCAGCTCTTCGGTTTTCCGATCACAAGAATATAGGTGTTGTTGAGTACACATGATAGTGTTCAAACTTTTAAGATCACCTTTATGATACATTGTTTGTAGCTTTATCTATTAATTTGAAGAGAAGTGTGACTGGTCAGCTAAGTTTATATGTTTATTTTTGATATAAAGCATCAAATACAACAGAAAAGAAAGTGAATAAGAAAACTAAACTGAATATGGATAAGATATACCATCAATTTTGAGAGGTGGAAAAAATTTTCAAGCAAAATCACTTCAAGACAATAAAACTCACCCAATAAAATATAGTTCTACATATACATAATTAGAGTGCTAGTATGAATTACATGTGTAATGTGTAAATAAAAACTAATATAAGTGGAATAATTGGATATTCGATTTTGCAAATACTCATATCCACATCTTGTTTCGATTTAAAAATGGGATGTTCGATTTGAAGTATTCAACTTTCAAAAGTTAGATAAATTATCCGATTATTAAAATGACATATTCAGATCAGATATTTTTGCTAACTTCTACCTAACGTTAAAATTAAAATTATACTCCTTTCATTTCACATTATTGGTTATATTTTACTCTTTCTCCAAATTTTCAAGTACAACTCAAGGCTAAACATCTATATAATACACTTTACAAAATATATACAAAAATTTTAGATGAATCTTTTGAAATACTATCAAGATTTATATTAACGTTTCATATTCATGAAAAATTATATTTGGAATTTCTCTCGAGATATGAAACATTTCATAACTAAGAAATTTAATAAATGTCGTGATAAATAAGTTGCTCTACAATTATCATCTCATTTAACAATATTGAGTTCTTGCCTAGTTCCAACGTAATAATATCTCTTATGATGATTGATGAATTTATATTTTCAGCCAAATCAAAATTCATAAAAAAATAGAAAAATAGCTTATTGGTGGAACAATTATTCGAATTAAATACCATCCTAGCCGAATCAAACATCACATTTAATTCCAGACGGCAAGACAGATAACTTGAATTCCCCTTCGAGTTAAGCTGGAATGCAGAACTCAAGTCAATGACTCGTCATCTTTTATCTCACTTCCGAGTTTTTTCAACTCAGTGCAATAAAAGAATCCGAGACTTGTGCAAACTTGGCAAGGTAGATGATGCACGCAAGTTATTTGACAAAATGTCTCAAAGAGATAATGTGAGTTGGGACACTATGATCTCTGGGTATACCCGAAACAATCGGATTATGGATGCCCAGCTCCTTTTTGATGCATTTCCTGGTAAAAATGTTAGAACTTGGACTGCAATGTTGACTGGGTATGCTAATGTTGGATTACTTGATGAAGCTTGTAAGGTTTTTGATTCAATGCCGGAGAAAAATATCATATCTTGGAACGCTATGATTAATGGGTTTGTGCTTAATGGAGATTTGAGTTCGGCAAAGAAGATGTTTAATGACATGCCTGAGAGAAATATTGCTTCTTGGAATAATATGATTACTGGGTATTGTCATTGTGGTATGATGAGGGAAGCAATGGAGCTTTTCGTGCACATGCCGGAGAAAAATGAAGTTTCTTGGATGATTATGATATCTGGTTATGTTAAGATACATATGTTTTTTGAAGGTTGGAATCTGTTTGGAAGGATGCACCAAAGTGGTTTGTTGCCTGATCAGCCGATGTTAGTTGTTGTTTTAACGGCTATAATTGGTATAGCGGCTTTGAATTTAGTTGATAGTGTACGTAGCATTGTGATAAAAACTGGGTACGAGGAGGATGTTGTTATTGGCACTTCGATTTTAAATGCCTATACAAGAAGCGGGGAGTTGGACATGGCAAATGATTTTTTCAGTAGAATGCCGATGAGGAATGAATTCTCATGGACGACTATGATTACTTCTTTTTCACAGTGCGGAAGATTAGATGAAGCAGTTGCATTCTACAGGAGGATTCCTGAGTCGACTGTTTATTCGCAGACAGCCATTATGACTGCATATGCTCAGAACGGAAGAATCTTGGATGCTGAGGGATTGTTAAAAAAGATTCAAAATCCAAATATAATTACTTGGAATGCTATGGTTTCTGGGTATTGTCAAAATGGAATGATTGATGAGGCAAAAGATGTATTTTTGCGTATGCAAACTAGAAATTCAGCTTCTTGGGCGGCTATGATTTCCGGGCTTGCACAAAATGAACATTATGAGGAAGCTCTGTATTTGTTCACAGAGCTCCATAGTTTAGGACACGTTCCAACTCATTCTTGTTTCACTAGCTGTATATTTGCCAGTGCACAACTTGGATCGGTTGAGATTGGAAAACAAATTCATGGTTTGGCTATAAAAAGGTGCTGCCAGCATAACTCCTTTGTCGCAAATGCCTTGATTTCTATGTATTCTAAGTGCAAGAATATAGAAGATGTTTCACAAGTATTCAAAACATTGGGATCAAAGGACATTGTGGCCTGGAATTCCCTTATAACTGGACTTTCGCACAATCACATGCTCGTAAAAGCTCGTGATACCTTTGAAAAGATGCCTGAACGTGATGTTGTGTCGTGGACTGCTATAATGTCTGCATATGTACAAGCTGGAGACGTTGATTCAGCCCTGCGTTTGTTCGTTGAGATGTTGGCAAGAAATTTGAGACCTAACGAGCTAACATTGACTTGTATTCTAAGTGCGTGTGGGAGTGCTTGTGCGATTAAGCTCGGTGAACAGATTTATGGATTACTCAACAAGCTTGGATTTGAGTCATATTTATCTATTAATAACGCCTTGATTACAATGTACTTCAAATTTGGAAGTGAGGATGGATTTTCGGTCTTTGAGGGCATGATTGAGAGAGATCTACTCACATGGAATGCCGTTTTGGCAGGATGTGCACATAACGGACTGGGTAAAGAAGCCATAACATATTTCCGAAGGATGAGAGTTGAAAGAATTCTTCCGGATGAAAACAGTTTTTTGGGGTTGTTATGTGCATGCAGCCGTGCAGGATTGTTAGAGGAAGGGAGGTCGTATTTGGATTCCATGCGTAAAGACTATGGGATCAAGCCATCGGTATACCATTATACTTGCATGGTTGATCTTCTTGGTCGGACTGGTAGGCTTTCTGAAGCCGAGGCATTGGTTGAAAGCATGCCTGTCGAGCCTGATTCTGTGCTTTGGGAATCCCTTCTTGGTGCCTGCCAGATCCATTGCAATATCGAGCTTGCTGAGAGAATTGCCGAAAGACTCTTCCAGATGGATACACTTAGCTCAGGGACATATGTGTTATTGTCTAATTTATATGCCTCACACTGCAAATGGGATAAAGTAGAAGAAATAAGAGAGCTGATAAAAACAAAAAGAATGCCTAAAGAACCTGGAATCAGCTGGATTCACATCAAGAACAAGCAGTATACTTTCTATACAGCTGATAAGGGTCATGGTTGTATTGAACAGATTCACACTCTCTTAGACGAATATTGTGGGTTTTTGAAACTAACAGGGTATGTGCCTAAAACGGAGTTCGTTCTTCATGATGTGGACGAGGAGCAAAAGCATAATCAACTCCTGTACCACAGTGAGAAACTTGCTCTTGCCTTCGGGATTTTGAACACGCCTGATAAGTCACCGATTTTGATCACGAAGAACCTTCGTATTTGTGGTGATTGTCATGCTTTTATGAAGTTCATGTCCAATGCTACTCAAAGAAAGATCATTATTCGAGATAGGAAACGATTCCATCATTTTCGAGATGGTGTATGTATGTGTGGTGACTACTGGTGAGACATTGATTGTAAGTTGAATCTTGATAGAAGTACTTGGAACTACTGAAATTGTGGATGTTGTAGAGTGAGATTAGTATGGGGTTGCAGTGTTGTGGCTTGCTACTCGTATACTCTATTGAGAGTGTCGGGAAAATCCATCAAAGGATGTCCTCATCAAGCCTTTTGCCAAAGTTCAGGATCGACATCTTTAGTTGCGTCAGCTGCTTCCTTAGACTTTGCCTATGATCAAAGACATTGTGGGCATAAGCTTGAACTTCGAAAAGCGTGACCCTAGAGAGATACTGGCTTCGGATAATAAGAGCTTTGACACATTTTTTTCATGTGCCAGCTAGTCGTCACTGTATCTCAGTAACTCGTAAATCAAACTAATCTGTTCCATGACACGGTTTAGCACAATTATGTACAACATTACACAGAAGAACGATTATTAACCACACTGTCTTTTCTGTTAATCAACACTGCACAATACAAGTATTAATTACTAATATACACAGGTTAGCTTCAAGCGTCAAATGCTCGTTACTCATTAGCTATTAACTTCATCCTAACATCATACAACATACAATTTTTACACCACCAAACAGTGCAAACTAACTAAAAGGGTTCCCCCAGTCTTTGGTTCCATTTAATACTTTCCTACTGATGTTCCACGGAGAAGTCTGGCTCTGCCGGTTTCTGAAGTAGAATAGGCGATATTCTCTCCGGCAACCTTGCTTTACGGGCTCCATTTCTACGTAAAGCACGAAGTGCATTTGCAGCAAACCTTGAGGCGTAAATTGTAGCACCCAAACTTGGTGAGGAGCATCCGGCTTCTCTTGCCAATGCATCTTGTAGCCGGTCTTCTTCTTCTTTAAGAGACTGCTCCATCTTTTTCCTGTGGTAACGCCTCCAAGCGGCCTGGATAAAGCAAGCGGCCCAAGTCCTCCATTGTTGAGAGTAATGCCTGAAAGTATGCCGAAGTTGCTTACTGTGGAGTCTTCGAAATTGAGAGGCTACAAATTTCAAGTCATCGGCCAATAGAGCAAAAGCTTCGACTTCTGTTTGGGTTTCGACTGTTCGGGTTGACAGAGGTAAGTTGGATGACGGGTTCGGATCAAGAGCCCAAGTTAAGAGTTCCTCCCCACAGAAATCACCGGCTTTCAAATACTCGCAATTGAAAAACCCTGTTCTTCCGCCATTTGTGGTCATTGACCGCAGCCTGCCACGCATAACAAAGACCATCGAATCCACAGGGTCTCCTTCTCGGATCACACAACTGCTTTGTGTGTAAAGCACTGGCTTCAGGCAGTCACACATTGCATCTAGCAGCTGACCATCCATTTTCTCAAACATTGGAACCTAAAAGACGAGAGCAGAGTATGAGATCTCAATATATGATTCTAGAGGTGGGCAGTTCAGGTAATTGGGCTGGTTTTGACTCCGGTGTAGTTGGTTCATTTTTGCTTTTAGTGCGTACCAAGGAAAACATGTTGATCTAGCTTCATTTTCCATGGTCGGTTTAAAAATGTAGCAAAGTCATAAAAGTATGTTTTTACTTGTTGGTTCAAGTTTCACTAGACCAAGACATGTATCTCAAAAAGAATTAATTTTTTTGAAAATTTCCCGAAAAAGGCAAGATTAAGATGATAAATCATAACTTCTAAAGACAATTATAGTGTTTCAGCCAAATGTTTACAGTTCAATAGTATAAGAGAAACAAAAAGAAACTCACTCTTGTAACCAAATCAAGGCAAAGGTGACGTTTTATATCCCTCCTCAGATCCTTTGGAAGGTTCTTGATTAAACTTTCTTCATCCACGCCTCTTGTTTCTTGCCACTTGTATTGTTCATACCGTCTGATCCTATCCCTTAGATCCAGGGGGAGAAGACGGTGCGACATCCACTGCTCTGCATCTCGTTTTTTCACTCTCATCTCCTCTAACCGTGTTGTTATCGATTGTAGATATGTCTGTTACACCATTAAGTTAGAAGAAATAGAAGTCAGACAAAAATGTGTTGTACCATTAAAGCAATGTGGCACATGTAATGGGAGAGAGGATCCCCAGCAGCCAATAAATTAGTTCCATAATACACTAATAATAACTACTCCTGTGTTCTAATGGGTTTGCTACATATAAATTTTTCTACTTCATTAGTTTGGTGAGTAGTAAATGTAAGAAAAGGATTAAAAAACAAGCGGAGGAAAGAAATGTGGATGAGATGAATAGAATGATTGAGTTCGTAGATGATATGAAGAGAGATAAAGTAGACCCATGTTCGAAGAGAAAAATATTGTCATTCTGACAAACCAAATCTAAATATGTAGCAAATTCATTAGGACAGAAGAAATATATTCTAGAACCTCCATCCTAGTAATAGTAAGTAGTAACCATATTGACTTTCACACTAAAAATACAACAGTAAACCATATTTTAGGCACTCTATCCTCTATTCACTCACACACAATGAGAATGTGCACACCGCACCATAGGAGAAAGATCTATGATTCGCAACTTTTCTGGTTCACCCTTCGGAGAAACTTCCGATTGCTGCTTAATGAATCTAGTTTTCTTAATCTATCTACGAGTAAGGAACAAAGAAAATGCTCCAATCTACCTGCATATTTCCAATAAGAAATGCGAACAGCACCAGACCAGCAATAGCAATCAAAATGGCAAAAAGGTTTTCCCAGACATAGGTGCTTGTTTGTAGGTTTTGACCAAGGGAACTGCAAGTTCAAAAATATTGAGAAAAATGTTAGCATAATCAAACATATATCCTCAAATCAGAACAAACAAATAATAACTCAAAACTATCATACATTACACACAAAGCTTAAACTTTACAAAGCAAAAGAAAATATCGAAAAACACGATTAGGAAAAACAAAATCCTACCACGACCACTTCAGGGTAAAGGGGGTCAAATGAATGCAAACTTACGCCTAAATGATGATAGAGAGCCGATATTAAGAAACATGCGTCCAACAAGAGAATGCAGACAGCAGAATGAGAACCAGAAGATGCTCGAATAGTGAAAAACTAATAGCTTTGACTACAAAATGCAACAAGAATAGGAGATCGAGAAAATAAGCAGCAATAAGAAATATCAAGTATGCTGACCTCAAATTTTGTAAGCCCCACCAGAAACAGAAGAGAAATTTCTTCGGGAAGTCTGTTGTTTCCACCACACCAGATGTAAGGGCATTCATAAACATTCCAAAATCAAAGGGCCCTGTATTATCAGATGTGATGGGGCACGATTCATTCAAATAAGCGTTGTTTACGGGACCCTGGTTGAGGTCACAGTATAATGCACCAAGATCACATGGAGTACGCATTGCACACGCCTTTCTCCAGCAAGTAGTTTCACGTTCAATGGAAAATAAGTACCAAAATGCTCCAACTACCTGAATAAACACCGCATAATACAAAATTACAAATATTAGAGCTGAAAAAAAAGATGTAATTTCATACAAAAGAAACCGTGAATAATACAATCTTTCGTTAATTTCCTTCCAATAATACCAACTTTTGATTAACTATGAAGGTTTTTCTTAGAATATACCAACTTTAGTTTATTAACTAATTTACCAATTTTTTTGGTCATACTCTTATATAGTTTGATTTTTAACATGTTAAAGATTAACTAGGAAAACACCCTTTAATTTGATACTCCCTCAAGTTCTTTTAAGTTCCATTTAGTTTTAGCACAATATCCAATGCACTAATTCAATTCTAAATATCTCTAATTAAGATATTAATAAAATTTACATTGAGACGAATCAAATAAGATTCCACTTGACTATATTTTGACGTCTAGATTAAGAATAAAACACAAATTAAAAGTAATCAATTAATAGTGTCAAAAAATTAAATGGGACAACTTAAAAGAATTGGAGGGAGTATTATTCATGATTAATCACAAGTTGCTATTATTGTAGATAAATAAGCAAAATATTAAATTATTCTTGGTAATTTTTCCTAAGGCATGCAGACGAATAGGAAAAATGATGTATATATCAATCACTCACATGACTTGCCAGCATGTAAAGCAAGAGATTAAAGGCAGCTCCAGCCCAAGCTGTTTCCGTCAAAATGCCAGAGGTTCTAGTAACTTCTTTGTATAATGGGAAAACTCTCGCAATCCTTGGAATATATTGGAAGACTACGAGAAACTTTAGCAAGTTTTTTGTGTTCAATGATCTTGAGCCTCTCAATTTAGGTATAATAATTAATATAGCCACCTGCAAATACATCAAAAAGTGATAAAAACCCACAAATTAGAAGATAGTAGTGTCGTACAAACTAGTCACTTCAAGGAGAACATGTTTTCCAACAAACACTATAGTCCGTGACAAACTCTGAAATGCACGGTGACAAAGAAAGAGACTTGAAAAGGAATATGCCAGATGCATAAAAATCAATTCATGCTAGCATCATCCAACAGCGTTTACATCAAACTGTGGAAAATGATCTATGGAAACCTAAAAGGCCAAACAATTACAGTCTTACAAGGTTTAGAGTTTAGACAACATAATTCGAAGCGAAAGACAAAGCTATTCGCCCTAGAACTGAAGAAGAAAAACACGGCCAAGCATAAGACATTCCTTGAGAAACAGCATGTATTTTTTTGTAAGCAAAAGATGGTACCAATGAAAATGAATTGTAAAATAAATTTCTTCAAACCTGTGGCAAAGGAAGTACGGCAAAAATATCAATCCAGAAGTAAGAAGACATATATCTTTTTGCAATTTCTTTTCCATCTTCGACTAACACCCCTCTGCCAAAGACCCGAGAAGAAGGAGCAATAAAACCAGTGCGAAATTGGAAAACGATATGAAGCACGTAAAAGATATCAGTGAAGGAGCGCAAAACACTAGCTATGACCTCCAACTTATGATCCAAATGCAGACACTTTTTGTCATTATTAATCACGGGGATATAGAAAAACAAAGGATCTATTGAGACAGCAATAACACAAGATAGAATAAATATCTTATTCCATTTCTGAAGAAACGCCCCTTGTGGATCTAATACTTTCTTCTTGGACCATGACTCATGTAAAAAGCTGCCGCTGAAATATTTGCCTATCGTTCCGAAACATTGAGGAAGACATTTGCATCCCCTGTTAAAGCTATCAGAAATGGAACTTCTCAGCCTTCTGAACTTGCCAAAACGAGCATCATCTTGAATGTAGAACTGAGCATCAACACTTTTTTGAGGCACCCAGTCCTGAAACCTGGAGAAACAATGAATGAACTCATTTGTGATATATGAGTTGACAAGAATATAATTATAAAATCACTAGGAAACCAAAGCAAGTGTTTCAGATATGATATATAAACAAGTAAATACAAGCTAATCTTCGAGAACAAATTTTTTTCTTTGTTGAAAATACGACCAAGCAGCGCAGCTGCACCGATAAGGATAAAAAGAAGGGAAATTCCACATGGTAGCATCCAATTTTCATGAAACGCTAGTGGTAGCACTTTTGTAAGATTTTTCCACATGGTAGCATCTAGTTTATACACTATCTAACTGTCGTAGCATTTTCCGTTAAATTCTTGTTAATTTTCGTTTAATTCATCATCTTGGAAAAATAGCATGCAATTTTTGCTCTCAAATATTTAATTCACCATTTTAACGTTTAATTCAACGATTAATTTATCAACGCTCTTAAATGTTGTAACGATTAAGTAGATATGTATTAGTGATTGGAATGCACCTTTTGAACTTATGAAATGCACCTTTAGAGCTTATAAAATGCGCCTTTTGAATTATTTATTAGTGTTTATAATACACCTTTTAAATTTTATAATGCCAATAATTTGAATGAAAATAAAATTGTTACAACATTCAAGGGCGTTGATAAATTAATCGGTGAATTAAACGTTAAAATGGTGAATTAAACATTTGAGAGCAAAAATTGGATGCTACCATGTAGAAAAATCTTTAAAAATAATGAATTAAACAGAAAATGCTACGGCAGTTAGATAGTGCATAAACTGGATGCTACCATGTGGAAAAATCTTACAAACATGCTACCATGTGGAAAAATCTTACAAACATGCTACCACTGACGTTTCTTGAAAACTAGATGCTGCCATGTGAAATTTCCCCTAAAAAGAAACTTCCAAGAAAAAAGAGAAACAATAGCACAATGTAACACAAGTTGTGACTATGGGTGTTCAATGTGCCAAATAAGGGCCAGATTGAGCTTAAACAAATGTGGGCCGGGTTGGATAAGGGCCCTTTAAATTTAATATGGGTTTTATAATTTCCATTGATCAATTTATAATAATAAAATTATCATTTATAATAATTAAATTGTAGAAACGTTAATAATTCTCATGGGCACTATTATTTTAATAATTAAATTATCTATTAATTATGTTATTTACAAAGGCCCGTTTCCAACCCTTATTAAGCCCTATTATAGCCGGCTTTATTTTTTTTATAGTAGAGCCATTTTTGGCCCCGTCCATTTTCAACCCAGCCCTTACAAAACCTTTTTAAAACGGGCCAAATAAGGGCTTTAAATAGGGGTCTGGCCCATTAAACACCTCTAGCTGTGACATTGACCCATGATTGAGAGAAAGATGATTGAGAAAATTGCACCTCATGTACAAGACGTGAAACATCGCTCAGCTACCACAACAATACATAATAACATAAATAAGATGTATTCCATAAGTTTGATGAAATGTCAAATGAGATACAAAACAATACTAATGCTGTTAGCTAAACCTATCGGAATATATTTAAACTCAACAAAAAGGAAAAATACGAAGCGTTAATTTAAATAATACAATATGTTTTAAGAAGAAATTTCTAACCTGACAAGCTTTTCTTGGTTATACTTCATCACTTTTAGACAGAAACAATATTAGCTACAACAAATAATCCATCATATGATAATAACTCAGACAAAATTCTCCCTTCCAAGTTCTGCGAAATGAAGAAAACAGAAGGTCTAGTCTCATTCAGAATAACATCAAAGGAAAAATCATCTATCAAAATTAGACGATGACTAACACCAATAATACATTCAAATACATAGACCTACTCATAAGATGCACCATTTCCCCATGTCAAGATTTAAACACTTTTAATCCAACTATGAATCAAACAATAGATAACTTTGCGCACCAAACTTCGACAATCCCTCACCCCCAGCCCCAAGTCTGAATCAAACTTATATACAACTTCACATCCCAAACTTCGACAATCCCTAACCCCCAAACCCACTCCCTCGCTCCGAATTAAACTATTTTGTAGCCCCAAACTCTGATAACCCCCCTAAATCCAACCTCCAATCAAACCTGCAACACCTTCATGCTCCAAACTCGGACAACCAGAAGCCCAACACCAATCATAACCAAAAACACCTTCACGCTCCAAACTCGGACATACCCATAAACCCTAACTCTGATTAAACAAAAGACATCTTCACACTCCAACTCTTACCACCCCTGATCAAACTATAGACACCTTCCACGCTCCAAACTCCGACCACCCCCTTAAACCCCAAGTCTAATCAAACCAAAGACTCTTCACACTCCAAACTCGGACATACCCCTTAAACCCCCAACTCTGATTAAACCAAAGACACCTTCACGCTCCAAATTCCGACCACCCCCAATCAAACTATAGACGCCTTCACGCTCCAAACATCGACCACCCCTGAACCCCAAATCAATATCAAATTATGGACAACTTCACGCTCAAAACTTGGACGACTCTTTCTAACCTCCCATCTAACCCTCACAATCACGGTCCAAACTCGAACAACCCCCTACCCTCCTCCCACTAGGAGAAATACATTGATTTATTCACATAACCAGTTTTCAAAACCTTCATACTATGACAGCACCAACAGAAATCAATCCCATGTAAAGTCAGATATTGGAGTAAGCAAGAATGAAGCAATTATCCCAAGATGAACCGAATAAAATGAAAAATTTCACTCACAAATACAAACTAAAAGGTTAAATGATATAGAAATTATTGAACTTTTTCAAAAGGGGCCAAAATCATACTAAAAACAGCCCAGAATGCAAATCCCTCACATTAATATACATAAAAAAAAAAAAACAGTACATTTAATAACTAATTAAATTAACACAAGAAATGCAAATCAGAATTTCAATAAAACATAGTTCCAACTCTAAGTTACGGTTTCCAAGTTCCAACTAGACATATTATCACCTTAATAAAACCCACAAATAAAGAATACCAAAGAAAATAGATTTGTACCCCAAATAACAGAACAAAACCAAGAGGCTAAATTTCGAAGAAAATAGAAAGAATTGTTTACTAGATTAAACTTAAATAAGCATTCAACTTTCAAATAAGTATTTATTGCAAATAAAAAGAAATACTAACCAATAAAAATGAAGAAATGAGAGCAATAAAAAGCAGTGAACAGAGAAAAGAGGAAAAAGGACGACTGAAACTTTATAATTAATTTATTGGTTTGTTGAATTGGAAAAAAATGGAGTTTTGTGTAGTGTGATATTATTTCATAATGAAGGAGACAGGGAAGTTTCCCGTGAACTTCCTGGATGATTAGTGTGACGCCTTTTTATTATTCAGATAATTAACTGTTTAATTTGAAATATTATTGTAATTATAATTATTTGTTAAAATTATTGTAATTGTATTTATATTACTCATTTTCAAAAAATGTTGAGGATAATTTTGAAACAGATGACGGAGTGTGAATAGATTTGAGAAGTAGAATGATAAACTGAAGGATGAGAGAGGAAGTAAAAAGGGTCAAAGTATTTAACAAAGTCAATGTAGTTGTGGGCCCACTTGTAATATTAAAATTGTTTTTGTTTTTTGAAATACTATTAAATTGAATTCTGACATTTCGGCATATTAAGGGAGAATAAAATCCTAATGTAGGGATGTTTTTGTAAATAATAATATTGGTAGTTAATTAAGTACTTTCTTTGTTCATGAGGTACTAAGGACATGTTTAGTTAACGGTATTGATTGGTGGAAATGAAAATGACTTATAGCGTAACTATTGATAATACGTATTATGACATATATCATGGTGATGAAAATTTGGCCATACAATAAAAATTTTGTGAAGAAAATAAAATTGTTGAAAGAGATCAAGTATGGTCATATTTGTAAAGAGATATTCATACCAAAATTAAGCTAATTTTTAATTGTCATTCATACCATTGAGTGCTATTACCAATCGGGCCGTAATAGTAATAAGAATTAAAAAATATATAATCTTTGTAATTGGAGTAATGATATATCACATAAATAAAATAAAATGAAAAGTAAATCACATATTTTTAAATGAGATTATCTATGAGGCTAACCCATACAAATTTAGCTAATTAAAATGATCATGTATAATTTTTAAAGTAGTCAATAGGATAAATGAACTAATTATATGGGTCTATCTCATAGTGAGACAGTTTTGTTCAAGACGAGCTGCAGAAAAATATGATTCCTTATAAATTACTTCCTTCATTCTTTAAAGTCATTCCCACAAGAAATATTCACGTGAATTAAGAAAATAAAATCCTTTAGATGGTATATATATTATCTTATTGAACAATAAATTAATTATATGGAGGAAAAATGGAAACCATAATAAAAAGATATTAAAATAAAATTAGTGAAAAAAATATAGAAATCACAATCATTAGAAAATATATTTAAATAAAGTTAGTGGAAATCATGTAGAGATGAACAAGGCTAATTATATATGTTTAAAATTTGTGATGTAAATAAAAATATTATATAAGATAACGACAAATAAAACGACGAATGAGAACAAGTTTAAGGTACGAAGGAAATAGATATTTTATAGGAGCATTTATTTTACTTGTAAGTGATTAAGATATAGGGCCTACAAGATGTTGAACATTTAGAGTATATAGACCTAGATTTGTATATACTACATACTTAGTATAAGTAGTGGAACTAAAATAAATATATTATAAGTCTAATTAAATGCCTCAAAAGTTTTGATGTATCATTACTTTGATTCATAAGCTTTGTTTGATGAATCATTACTTTAATTCATAAGCTTTGCTTGATGATACATTACTTTGGTTCATAAGCTTAGCTTGATGAAATATTATTTTGATTCTTAAGCTTTGTTTGGTGAAATAATTTTGTATCAAAATGAGGTGTTGTTTGATGTATAGCTCTAAAAAGCAGATGTTGCATGCCAAGGGACATTCTATCCCATTTCTCTATCATTTATGATTTCTTTCTTAAGAATACCGTCATGCTTGTTTTTACTTTCATGAGATAATATTGAGAGAACAATTAACTCTCAATATCATCAAAGTTCATAATTCACTACAACACTTGTATTATCACAATAGGAAAATGCATAAACGCCTTCAACTTATATCATTTCTGAGCAACTTCTTTGATTGTCGCAACCTTATCTTCATGGTGTCCATTTGGTAATCTACAAAGTAAGGAGTTCCATTGCCATCCACACAAGAGAAATACAAATCGGTTTGTTTTATTTGTATTTGCATTATATTTTCAATACAAGAATAAAATATTGAGATTTTATATAAAAATAAAGGCCAAAATAATTTTGTCCAATGTATGAAAAAATAACGCGTGCATAAGTATGACTAAAATTATGGGATAAAAATATAAAGAATTTTTTGAAAATAATAAAGTAACTGCCTAAAATGACAAATTAGAACATCATTGAGCAACGGAAGAAGATGTACATTTACCGATATGTATTGGATAAAGTTAATTAAGGGTTTGTAATTCTTTAGGATATGGATATGAGTTGCCGTCTTTTTTTTATTATAGTTTTTTCCTATGAACTGAATACACTGGGTATGATGATGATAATGTGTAATTATTTACCAAAATTTATAAGTTGTTAAAGAAAGTGCCAATAATCTTAATAATGACGTTAACTTTAAACATATAGTCGAACATGCTTTGTCTTGTACTTTAGAGAGGGTCGATAAAGATGTGTCGAATATGGGTGGTTTAAGGTTTGGAACGGTTGATGAGAGTTGTTTGATCAAAGCAACAAGAAGAGGAACAAACTGTGAGCAGCTCGACCAGACACTCGATCGAGCTAAGTATGGCTCGACTGGTCGAGCGGGGTTGGCTCGGTCGAGCGAAGTGTGCAGAACAGGTCAGTAGCTTCTCTAGAAGCTCGCTCGACCGAGCGAGGTAGTGGCTCGGGTCGAGCGGAAGTTCAGCAGACTACTTTGGATTCTGTTTTGGTCAGAATGTGAAGTAACTATGCAATTATTTCGTGCATTACTCTATTGTTTATTGTAATGTTTATTGTCATAGTTAATTAGGTTGTTACATGTGAGTTTATGGTGATTTATGAGGGAATACTAAGAGTGATGAATATCTTGGCTATAAATAGGATTCATCACTCATAGTAACACACACCAAACAAACACACATTTTGTTGAGAGGGCTATTGCATTGTTAGAAACTTGAGAGTGTTCTTACTTTGCATTAGTATTTGTGATCTTGAGAGATTGTTCTCAAGATAAGGGAGGTTTATTATACTTGTAATTGTTGAATTCATTATAATAAACTATATTTGAGGGGGAGGTATTCAAGATACCTTATAAACACTTGTGTTCATTTTGCATTATAATTTTCATTTGTTTTTCTTTGTTAAACCTCTTTGAGGCTTGCGCTTTCATAAGTAATTAAACATTTTCCTCCAACGATAGTTGGTAAGTAAGGATGTAAGAATTATATCTGGGGAAAAAAGAGAATATAATCGAATGAAATCAGCAACAATTGAAGTGGTTTATAGAAAAGATCAGTTGAAAACAATTTTGAAAAAGGTTGTAAACATTATATAAAAGGAAAAATTGCCTAAAATAATTTAACTTTTTCATGATTTTCCTATAATAATCTCACCGATTAATTAACCATAAATAATCCCAACTTTGAGGGTATTTTTCTAGAGTAAATTCGATAATTAGACGACTTGCTATAGTAAGTTTTTTTTTAAAATAAAAGATAAATTAGTATAAAATGTCGAAAAAAATGCTAAATAAAATATGATTTTTTCCATTTTTCAGAATTTTTTATGTAAACTTTCAAGAATTGTTCTCTAATTTTAAATTAATTTTCAGTCTATTTTTTTAGTGAATTACCCATTATAATTGATCAATGGGTGAGATTATTATAAGAAAATCACAAAAAATTAGATTATTTTAGGTAAATTCCCTACATAAAAATACTTAGTTTAGAACTACACAATTTTTATTAATTGATTATTAGATGACCATAGCAAGATCTAAAATAGTGGGTTACTTTAATAAAAATGTATGCTTTTATAAAATAAGAATAAAAAAACAAACGTGCTAAACAATTAAAGATAAAGAAATAATACTCATAATTTTATTTAATGAAACCCTTGATTTTCTTAACCGTTGAAAAGAAAACTAAAACATAATGAAAGAGAGAACATAAAATATAAGTACTTTGTGTTTGAGGATGGTCATTGATTTTATTTATAGTATAAAAAATGCTAAATTAATTAGGATAAATATACTTACAAAGAACAAGGAATCCGTGTATATGATGCACAAATTGATGAAGTGACATGCACGCCTTCACCCATACATTAATTGGTTGTAAAACTTGCAACCAACCAATGTTGGGTCATTGTGCATTTATCTTAGTCGAAGACTCTAAGTACATAACTATAGTACTTTTTTTTTTTTTTAAATAATGTTCTCCGACCCAATGGGTCAAACCTAATTCTAATTTGACTAACCTGTATTTTTTAGGTAGTTCAGGCTCGGGTAAATTTTCGGATTTTAATTTCATTTTTTTGGGATAAAACCCACTTTTTACCGTCAGTTTTCGGATTAAATTTGGTTGGATCCAAAAATCTCAAGTTTAGTCATTATACAATTTTTTCGGTAGTCATAATCTTGTTAAGTTTGTAAATTTTTTTTTGGTGATTTCACATGTGCTTTAGTTGTCATGAAAGAGGGAGGCTAGAAATAGTATTCAGATAACAAAGATATGTTATGTTATTTTAACAATTGTCATGATTCTTATTTAAAACATGTATTTAGTATGTACGATCTTCCGAATGAGGCACTTGCTTGTGTATCACATAATCATCAAAATCTAAAACAAAAAATTTACACCAATTAATTATTTAGTTAATTATGTTTCTATTAGCTTTTAAAATGTGTGAGTATGGTGTTCAAATTATTTTTCATAATAACAATATATGACTAGATTTAATTAATTAAGCTTGTAATTTAGCAATAAATTGATCTTCAAGCAATACTATAAAGCTGTAAGAATGTGGAGTACATACAAATTTGATTTTTCTTAATCTTTGGAAATCAAGTTAGGTTTAAATTGACCATGTTACAAATATAATGTATGCAATATATAATTACAAAAGCACTCCTATTGGGAAGTAAAACGTCTTATCATAATCTATATGTTCAAATCACGAACAACTACATAGTCCATCACGAACTATAAAATCTATAAAATGACAAACATAAAAAAATATGCTTAGAGAGACAATAGACCACAAGAAAAATACAAAACACCATACATTCCCTAATAATGAAGTGTGTTCAAAGATGAACAAGAATAGTAGAATACGTATGGACAAGGATTTGCAACTTTCTTGACAACACTTGTGTTTATGACAAAATAAATTGAATAAATGGTCATCAAAACTGTTCTTTTAGAGGCAATTTTCAATAAATGAAAAGTTATGCCAAATGTCTCATCAAATAAATTGCAAGTAATTCATTAAATTGGGAAAATTTTAAAAAGAAAGTGAAATGCAATTTTCTAAGTATGTTCATTGCCAAGTTGTTTGGGACCCGATATAAGAAGCGAAAGCATAATGTACTTACGCTTCATACACAACCAAGGTGGCAAATTATAGATCACTAACAGTACCGGCTAAGTACTATGTTGAGAACTAAGATTGTCGAATGAGTTCATTCCATCAGTACATAGTCCGAGCCTTAAAATACGAACCTCATCCCTAAAAGTCTTATGCAACCTATCAATACTCTTCCACTCCGGAGAATCAGATGGATGTGTGAGCAAGCGACCTCTCTTCACTCTATTTGCATGCCACCTCAAATTTAACGCATCTTTCTTTATAGATTACAAGCGCTTGAATCTAGGTATTATTGGAAGATACCACAATACCTTAGCCGGGGGCCCTTTAGCATCCCGAGCCCCTTTACGCTTGTAGCGCGATAACCCACACCTAGGACACTCTTCTAAGTTCTCGTTTTCATTCCGATACAATACATAATCATTCGGACACGCATGAATCTTTTGTTACTCTAAGCCGAAAGGACACATGAGTTTTTTGGCATAATATGTCGACTTTGGAAGTTCATTTCCCTCAGGAAGCATCTCACCTAATGCTTCTAATAACATTGTGAAACTAGCGTCACTCCAATTGAACTTTGACTTAATGTTGAAAATTGTTAACACTGCTATTAGTTTGGTGAACTTTGTACATCCAGGGTACAAAGGCTTTTGAGAAGCCTCTGTCAACAAGTCAAAAACATGAGGACGTTTTCCTAACTCATCCTCGATTCCCTCCATCATCTCATCAACACGATCCACATTCTCATCGACATTCTCTTCATCTTTCTCATACCCATCAATCCTTATTGACATCAGCCACATTATTGACGTCCTCAAGAACACTTTTCTCTTTGTAAACTCCCTCCTCACCATGCCAAACCCAAACATGATATTGAGGCCTAAACCCACGTCGAAGTATGTGCTCCCTAAGGATATCAACACTATCTACCTTTGATACATTGCCACAAGTGACACATGGGCAATAAAAACCAACTCCCCCCATCCTAACTTAATGTTCAACCGCAATACTACAAAATTCTAATACGCCATCAATAAATTCTAACGATTCAATGCTTCCATACATCCAAGAACGATCTTTTGTCATCCTAATTAGTGTGATTTTAATTCAAAAAAAAATTAATACAAAACTTTTAACATATATACTTATCCCATGAAACAAAATTAATGAAACTTGGCATGAAACAAAATTAATTAACCAAAATTAACCCTATTTAACCCTATATAACCTTTATATTATTTAAAGTATTCAAGTTATGTATATTTTAATTACAAAACATACATAACCAAAAAAAACCATTTTTCTTTAACCAAATACACATAAATCAAAATAATTAAGAAACTAATAATATACAACTACATACATAAGTAAATTATTCACATTCAAATATACAACTACATACATTAGTAAATTATTCACATTCAATATACCCTAAAAATCCTAATTAATCAAAATTATTCACATTCAAATATACAAGTACATACACAAGTAAATTATTCACATTCAAATATACAATACATACCTTGGTAAATAGATATGATAATGTTGTTTTTAAATTTGATTATGCAACCTACAATGAAAAACAAAATCAAAATTAGTATAAAATAAACTAATTCCCTAAAACATAATGAAATTTAAAGAACTTAAATTTAAGCTTGAAAAAATAATACCTTCACGAAGAACAAGAATAAGCCGTTATTTTGTGGGTTTTGGAAGGAAGCAACAATGGTGGGTTTTTGAAGGAAGGAACGAAAATGGTGGGTTTATTTTGAAATGTTCGTGGGTTTTTCGTGTGGGTTTAAAGAACTTGAACAAGAAAAAGGAACTTGAAGAAGAAGAAGAACGAACTTGAAGAATAAGACAGTAGTAGTGTGTTCGTGGGTTGAACAAGAAGACAATATGCGAAATTGAAGAAGACAATGACACTTGAAGAAGACAATGGAGCTTGAAGAAGAACACAGTACGTAGCAGCATGAAGAAGATGTTTTATGAAACAGTAGCAGCCGTTTTTGAGTGTTTTATGAAAATTCTTCGTGTGGGTTTAAGGGTATAACGTTAAAAGGCGGGATTTTTTAATGCTTATTTGCCCCGGGCTAAGAAGAACCGCAGCATATACAGTGAATCTTCAATTAATTGCTGCGGGCAATAAGAAAACCGCAGCATATAAAAACTTATTTGCTGCAGGCATTAGTGAAACCGCAGCATTTGATATTTTTTTTCGTTTTTTTTACTATTTAATGCTGCGTCTAAATAAAACCGCAACAAATGATACGCAACGGATACGTTTTTTTCCACTAGTGATAACATCCTTGGAAACTCTAATCACCTCCGCTAATCCATTATTCCCGACTGGTTCCGATCTGTAAACAAACTAAAAGTTGAAAATTAAAGAGGGTCAGATTAAACTGAATGAGAAGTAACAATCTAAAACAACAAAACACAGTAATTTCTAAACAAAGATTTAAAGGCAACATCATTTTCCTAGAACTATGTGCGCATAGGGAGTCTAGTTTGAAAGGTGCCCCATAGCTCTATGGCTATGTCGCTCTTAGGTGAAGCTAGTCAATATCTGAATGACAACTCGCTTCAAAAACAAGGAGCAGGGAACAACGTACCTTAACTTCGTCAATGACCAGCTCGCAAGCTCGATCCATTGACCATCATTCACAACAACATTTTCTCAACAATTTCCAATTTCAAAAGAGCTTTAGTAAAAAGTTTATTTTCAAGAATGTAGTCTGGCCAAACCCTTTAAGAGACTGCTACTACTCACCGATAATGTCGTTTCAAGGTAACGAATCCAGCTATCAACTAGAAGGGTTCTTCGATGATATCGTCTCCTGGAGCATAACAAGATCACAACATCACTAGAGCTCGTTCGATACTACTATGCTAACATGTAACTTATTACATCTCCTCCTAAGACCGCAGCTTAACCTAGAGTTATGCTAGCATTCTAACCTTTAAATCTCATAGTCAATTCAAGAATATCAATTATCCAATACTGTCTTATTAACAATCATATTCCACCAAATTTCGTAAATTCAATATCCGTCCATCTCATACTTACATATCAAGATTCACAAAGATTTAAGGTTACACCAAGACCCTTAATCTATTGGAATGTATTTGATTAAACACAAAGGTCATTGTTCTTCCTACAATCAACAAGTCTCAAAAGAATCTAATACTTCATCCAAAAATATTTAATTATCCAACATTTAATCTTTATAAATATTCTTCAATAAAATCCCTAATCACAACAATCCTTTAATCCAATTCCAATCCTCATAAGACTCATCTAATTTGATTAACAAGAATATACAACAAATCTTGATTCAATCAAATATTCTCATATTTGCAATAATTCTTGGTGAAAGACATGGTAAAATAATGAAATGACAAGGAAAAGAAAATGTATTGTTGTATTCAACAAACAAGTAAGCAACAATGGCATTTAGGATATATGCATTTTTCAAACATAGAGAAGCGATGGGAAAAGTTGATTGGGCGAAAATTCAGAGGAAGAGAGTTGTTTATTTCGAAAATCAGAGAATGGAGGAGAGAAAGATATACCTGCTACTTCAAAAACCAACCGAAAGAGTTTGTTTTACGTTGAACGGAGGATTGCTTCGAAGTTTTTCATAAATCAATTGATAAGGCTACATTATACCTCCTTGGATTCAAAGAACACGAAGAAGAACGAAGGTGGTAAAAATGGTGTTGTTGTACTCGACCAACAAAAATGGCGAGATTGAATTGACACATGGAAGAAGAAGAGAATCTTGAGGAAGAAGGTGGTGCCATTCTTGATTGAAGTTTTTCAGAGACAAGGGTAAGGGTGTGAGCGTGATTGAGTTAGGGTTTAGGAACAAAATGTGAAAGATGATGAATAGTGATAGTAGTATTGAAATCTGATTTTTGATTATTATTATTATTATTATTATTATTATTATTATTATTGTTATTATTATTATTATTATTATTATTATTATTATTATTATTATTATTATTATTATTATTATTATTATTATTATTATTATTATTATTTTTAATTGAATCATAGAGTCACTAAGGCTCAGTCGTCTATTTTTTAGCTTCTTCTAACTTTGACCAAAATAAATTTCTATTCTCAATATAAATTCTCAAATGTTACACTTCATGTTTTGCATGTCATTAGTCTGACAACTTTGCATGTTATATGCTTCGTTACTTAGTTGATTATTGAACAATGCATGTGATGTTATTGGTAGATACGATTAATTAATGGCATGATATGATTGTTCTGTTTTCAAACAGTTTTCAAAGATTTGATATTTTTTTAAAAACTTGTTGTTTTATGCTTAGTGTTAAATTTGCTTATGTGTTTTAACATGAATTATGAATTCAGTTTAAGTGATTTTTTTTACAATGTTTAAACCTTTTACACTATATAATACTCCCTCCGAACCATTATAGATGTCCCATTTCCTTATTTGGCAAAGTCTTTTTAGTTGTCCCATTTCTATTTTTGTCAAGTTTTTTACTTAAATACCCTTAGTTCACACACGTAATTATGAATCTACCCCCGTAAACCCTACTAACCCAAAATAATTAACAATATAACCCAACATCAATAATCTTAATCATTCCCTCCCTTTTTAATTCTCTTATTTACTCTACTGAAACCCTATCTCTCCCTCTCTCTCATCTTCATCCTCAACGTCTGTATTTTTCTTCATCTTCTTCAATGATCTTCATCTTCATACCCATTCTTACTGTTTACGGTTTATTATCTTCATCTTCATTTTTTTCCCACCATCTTCATCTTCTTTGAAACCCTAATAATTTTAGGGGTTTTTAAATCTGGGTTTGTTCTTTAATTTTCTGGGTTTTTCGAACATGGCGTCACCAAGGTCTTGTCTTTCTTGGTTGTCTTCATCCCAAGAAAGTGATCCTACGATTGGATCTTCTAACCCATGGTTCGATTTCTACAATCGCCTACCTCCATCTTTTACGATTTCTGGTGAAACGGATCCTAACTGGGGAAGAAGTATAACTTCTGAAGATGAAGAAATACAGGGTATGTTTGATTTACAACTGGATCTTCAAGATCTATACATTGAGAACTTGTTCCCTTCCTCAGATGAAGAATCATTAGATGATGATGAATTGCTGTCTGATATAGATGTTCGAGGCCCATTTTCTCGTATGGATACATCTTTCCTCTATGACTAACGATGATTTTGTTTATGTGGTTTGTATGGTATGCATGTCTATGTTCGTGTTCTATTTTTGTTGCCCTATGATTTTTTTTGAGGGTAAAAAATTGATTATAGCTAGAAAATCCCTAAATCCATTCATTTTGCCACCAATATAGGGTTTTCTGTTCATAAGCCACCAAACATTTGACATTTCATTAAATGTGAAGTTGCTTGTTTGCTCATCTAAAATGCAACTAGTAAGACAAAAAATTAACCTGTCGAGTTTAGTTTTGTCTTTAAGTAACGGTTTGATTGCGTTGGTGTGCTTTCGAAAGTACTTTTTTGTTTTCCATTTGCAGATTGTGGTTTGGCTAACTCCCATGGCCCTTGACAGTGCTCTTAAAGTTGTCTTCTTCACTTTTTCAATTGACTTGAATTTGTTTTCATCAAAGGGGATGGATGGCCTTCCTTTGCTGCCTTTCTTCTTATTGTTGACATTAATTGGAACTTGATTATTTTTTTGATCCCGAATTTGTCTCCATATCCTTCCGATTGTCCTCCTATGCACATTGTACTTCTTGGCAATTTCATTGATGAACCCGTATGGTGGCTTCCCTTCACTGTTTAGTGACATTAAAAGCTCATGCATTATTTGAGTCTTACTAAAATTATCTAGCTCTTTTTTTATAACCATTGTATGTACTTCAATGTGGGTTGGTGGAAATTAATTGGAGGTGTTGATTTCTTTATTTATGCTGTCTTATATAGATGCACTGATTCTTGGTGTTTTGAGGTGTTGTATAGGCATAATTTTTTTTAGTTTGGCGCCATTCCACCAAAACTAATTGTAAACTCTCTGGATTGATGGCTTCTTTTCATCAGTGTATTTATCTTCCAGTTTCATTGATGGCTTCTTTTCATCAGTTTATTTTTCTTCCACTGTCATTGATGGCTTCTTTTCAAAATCAAAACCTTTAGATTTTTTGTAGTTATTTAATTAATTTTGAACACTAAATGCATACCGTGTTTGTTTTTTTATAAATCTGAAGTCAATGAAAGATTTAATATCCGCATGCGCATGTGGCGAGAGGGTTGCTCGTTTTCAATTGCCGTTCAAAAAACATTGAAGAAATCAAGGAAGAATTGAAGACTTATTTTATGATTTTGATGGTTTTTGTAATTTATTTGATGTAATTTTTTGTAATTTAAATCAAGTAGTTTAATGGTTGGTTAATAATAACAATTTCGAAAATGTATTAATTTCAATTAATTCCCAGACAATGTGAAACCCAATTTTCCCTCCAAAATTCATTCTATCTACTTTATTAAGCAAAAGGAGGGAATCATTAACAATTAATCCAATTACATAAAAATACCCAACTACCACCTTTTTAATGGACCCCACACCACCTTTAATAACCGTGCCCAAGCAAATGAGACATCTATAATGGTTTGGAGGGAGTATGATTTAGGAAAACATGATTTTGATTTTCATCAAGTGGGAGAGTAAAGACTCAACTCCTTTAATTGATGATATTCAAAACTCATATAAAATTAATTAATATGTTAAGTAATTATATTTAGTTGATTAATAGATCCAAATTCATATTTAGTAATAAATAGGTATAAATAATATTTAAATCATAACATGTTTAGTCCAAAAATAACCTAAGCTAAAATTAGTTGTATATTTTATGAGTTAAATGAATCAGACTAAATATTAATCATAGTTTGACTATACGCTTTTAGTCTTGAATTGAATTAGAATACTTGCTATTAAGATAATTAACTTACTTGGTTAACAAGACTCATGTCAAATATAGACGTTCCCAAATGTGTAAAACATGTTTTCCTATGTTTATGGATGTGCGGTCAAATGTTCCTACATTATAGGAAAGATGGATTTTAGAAGTTTTTAAAGGTTTTGGAAAATAAAATTTTTTAAATCGAATTAATAATTATTCTTGATTTAAGTTGAGTTTAATTAAATTGATTAAACATGTAAGAATAATTATAAATACACTTGGTTATTGCTATTTTTAGAACCAACTTGACAGGATTGACTGAGTCTTGAAGAAGCCTAAAATAGCTGAGCGTGCTAGTCAAGAAGCCAAGAGGACAATTTAACTACTTGCAGTTTAGGGCTTTGACTCTAAATTCAACATAATCAAGTTGAGATGACTAAGGAGAAAAATAAGGTGATGTAGCACATGACTTATGCTAATAGGAGGCATCCTATATATTGAAGCTTTATCAAATTTAAAGAATACACATTGTATACTCCTATCTATATTCTCTAAGCTTTAACGTATTCAACAAAGAGTTGTAATCTTTTTGTTCATTAGTTTTGTAACTCTCATCAATTGTATAGATCTTAGAGTTTCAAGAGAGTGAGATTAGATTTTAATTACGCCACAAATTTTAGAATACTTTTGAAAGTATTCGGTTGTTTTCTCTTTTGTGATATTAGAATTAGTCTTTTATTAAAGAAAATTTGTAGATCATTCTTCAAGGGGAAGAACGTGGTGAGAGAAGAAAAATAAATTTTCTTAGTGCTCTAGGTTCCATTAATAAAAGAGATTTGAATCCTAAAGGTTGGAAAAAAACTTATAGGAGGGGAATAGACTATTGATAACTAAACCTCGATAACAAATCGCTTGTCTTGTCTACATTTTATTTCCGCGTTAAGTTTTAGATTTGTTATTTCTAGAAGACTGTTTGAAGCGTCTCACAAACTCTTGAGCTATCTATCAAGGAAAAATTTTACTTGGGCATACTCTCGATTCACCTCCCCTCTAGAGAGTATTCAATATCCTATCAACCTTCAATTTCATTTCATTCATATTTTTGGTTACAACTACAAAAACCAACATTAGCATCTACTCTCCTATTTTAAAAGGGCAATAAAATAGTATATTAATTTTTATTTTTCATTCATAGTTATGATTCAATTAAATAATGTATTCACTTTTATTTTTCATAATTTCAGTAAGAATCAATTGCGAATTATAGCGTTCAAGTTTAGGACCTTTACGAATTACAATCTTGATGTTTTTTGTGCGAATTACAGTGATAAGTTCAATTATTTGCACTTATTTATATCAATTTATACTCCTTAATGATGGTCGTTGTTAGTAATTTCGTGATTATTTGAAGATTTATGCTACTTTACTCGTTTTGGTTACTCATGTTGATTTTGAGTGGTTTTGATTATTTTAAGCATAATTCTTATAGTTTTAATGATGACGGAGTTCACTAAGGAGATTTTAGCTCAGGTGAAGATGTTCTACAAAGAAAATGAGCAAAAGGGTAGAAAGTGTATTAATTCAAAAGTTTTAAGATGAAATTTGATACATGTCTACTCTTTTGGCCATAACTTTTAATAGGAAGATTTTATTAATGCAAGTTTTGCGGCATTGGAAGCTAGACTTCAAGAGCTTTCCAACGGTATAATATGCCAAATTCCGATAATCGAGCAATAAATGATGATCGTTTGAAGTTCGCTGAAATTGTCAGCCAAAAACGCAGACTCGACTTTCTTGTTGTGTAGATGGCTGCCGACTAGGCATTTTCTTCTAGATTTCGGGTAGCGCTTTTTTCGTCACTTTAATTGTGTATTATTTTATTTTATCTTTATTTTAATTAACTTCTTAGGTTTATTTAGTGGTTGACGAGGGGCATTTAGGTTAAGTCTCCTCTGAGGAACACAAGGAGGGAGACTAAAAACCTCTTCTCCTTCTTCCTCCTTCTTCCTCTCCATTTGAACACCATTTTAATTCTTGTAAGTTTTTGATTTCTTGTCTTTGATTTACTTCCTTATTATTGGTTTAATCTTACTTAATCAAATTTGTATTAGTTTTATTGTCATACTTTAATTGTTTTCTTAGAAATTGTCATTTAATAAAAGTAGTATTGTTCTTCCTATTTTTTGTCTCTTGGATCTTTGATTGTGTGTCTTATAGTTTAATTATTGTTTTTCCTTGCAAATTTCATCGTTATTATCTTTTATCATGCTTAATTTCATTCTAGGGTTTGATTCATTGTTTCCACCATGAATAGTGAGTAGATTTATTTTCTAGGATTAGGGTTTGAACCTATAATTCAAGTATGATTTGATTATTAAATTTGTCTTTGAAATTAGGATTAAAGTGATTGAATTATGCCAATAACCCTAAATTAAATATGCTTTGTTGGACTAGTCAATAGAACTAGCGTGTGAGATTAGGATCAACTTTGTTATAGGGTAAATTTTAGTTAATTTCTTATTAATTCGTTCAATAAAATTAGCGTGTGAGCATTGAATTAATAGGACTTACATCTATTAGTTATCAATAGAGCGCGAGTTTGAGATTAACAAGATCATATTTAATAACATAATTAATACGACATTTCATAAACACTAATAAGAGTTTGATCATACAAGAATTTTGGGAATTCTCGACGCCCTAGATCTTTTATCATATAATTTCAATCCATATTTTTATTGCATTTTTAGTTTGTTAGACAAAAATCAATCAAACTTTTTTTCTTTCAACCAATATCTTTAATAGGGATTAGCAAGTTTCTTGTCCTAGCTTCCCTGTGTTCGACCCGCGACTACACATACACCGTGTGCTTGCGGTTAAATAAACTATCGTTATGATGAGTAAAAACGACGTTAAAGTGTTAAAACACAAGGGTATAATTGGTAATTAGGAAACTCAAAGGTGATTAGCGTTGTTCAACAAAAGTTAAAGGTGATTAGTGATGGTTAACAGTTATTTAGGCTGGTCAAAAGTCATCTAAGTTGGTCAACAGTCACTTGATTTGAATGGTAGTCACTTTGATACTTTCGAAGCTGTAATTTGCAAAATAAAAGCATTAAAGCTGTAATTCGCAAAAGACCTAAATTTAAAGGCAGTACTTTACAATTAATTTTTCCTATACATTTTTGTATAACGTATGCAAACTCCATTAAGAAACAAATGCAATACTCTATACACAAAATCAAGAGTACACAAAGAATTGAAGTTTTATTGAAATATGGGGTAACAAATTTTGAGATCATCATATTGAAAATTTAGGTCTCTTTATACAGAAATTAAGGAAACTTATTCGTAAAACAGAGCTGTTACAAGACATAGACAGCTAGTACCTAGTAGATGCATGAATAGTGCCACGTTGTCAAATCTCTTCCTTGCCAAGTTTTAAACTTACCAGATATACGCTACAACAACACTTTTCTCCATTCCCCCTTTCTTTTCTCACCTTCTCTCTTTCTCTTTCTCAATCTGTCAGGTTTTTTTTTTCTCCTCTCCGCCATTCCTCACTCTTTCTATAACATCAACCTCCTTTTCATCATTTCAATCCCTTTCTCTTTCTCTTTCTAGGGTTCCTGATTCTCTCTCTCATTCTCCTGAGAGAGAAAATTCATTTCTATTCAAAAAGTGAGAAAATTTACCTTTTTTGCTAATCCTTTTTCTTGATTCCTCTCGATTCCGATGACGATTAAGTGCGATTATGTTATTCACAATCGTAATCCTTGATCGATTTTCATAGCAGCAGATTTTGATTATTTCAGCAATTTTTTTTCATTTTTTTAACTGTCGGATGATTGATTTCGATATTAATTAATTTATAAAAATCTTGACGAGTTTTTTTTGTCTAAGTTCAGAAATTGGAGCTTGCTTTGAACTTGATTACATGTTTTTCTTTGTGGAAGATGTGTTATGTATTGAAATAACGTCTTGTTGATGATGTAAGTTCCTTTTTTGCCGTTTTTAAGTTGAATTCCACAATTTTGAAGTTGTTGAGTGATGATGTTCTATATCACTTTAATTTGGTGTTTAATGCTTAATTTTGGTAGATGATTCATTAGTTTGGGCAATTAGGAAGTTATACACTTGGTTCAAGTGGTGAACTTGTTTTGATTGCGGAGTGATGTGTAGTTAATGTATGTTTTTCTTGATTGATTTTGAATTGGAATTAAATTTCGAACTGTAAAAGAATTTGAAGTTCCGTAATTTCGAGTAGTAAATGCTTTTAAAAGCACATTCCAGCACATTGATTATTTAACATTTTAGCAAATGCTATATGCATCTCTAAGCTCTATTTAAGTTGCATATAAGATATAAGAAACGCAAAGACAACTTTAACTATTAATTAAACATTTTTAATACTGATTGACGCATCATTTTGTCATAACACCCCGAATAAATTATTTTGTAGCAATCAGCTATGTATATATTGCTTATATGTAGCTTTTGACGTTGCTTATATGGAGTATAAACCTAGCATTTTATCCCATTTTACACCAAAATAGCTTATATTTATTTATAAACATGTGCAATTTGCTTTGGCATTTTGAATTAATGCTACCAATTACCATACTCTAGTTTCTAGTATTATGTGAATGCAATTCTGCAGTTATTGAGATATTTTAAGATATAATTTGAATTTGCTAAATCAGATGATATGCACGAATCTTCTAAGAAAGGCTGTAATTCAAGCTGGGTGTATTGGAGCTCTTTCGGGAAGAAGTTTATGGCTGAGAATTGCAGGACAAGTTTTGTGTGATAATCTAAGCCCATCAAACACCTGGAATTGCAACGTTAGAAGGCTCATGGCAAGTGCAAAAATGATGGTTGATACGGGTGCCGTAGAGAATCGGGGTTCCTTAGTTGATATCTTGCCAGAGACAGGGGTAAATATTGGCTATGCTAGTGGAGGATGCAAAAGGTGAATATCTTTGTGCTTTTTTCTCGAAATGACTGCAAAGTTATTCAAAATCTTATTAGTGTATAATAATACCTTATTGGATACAATAGCTTGGAATATTAAGTTCATAGTGTTGTCTGTTATTATTAATTCCCTGTCTTTGTTTTCTGTTGATATTATTGAATATGATGAAGTTGGATACCTCATTTGGTCTTTCTTTCATGATACTCTTGAATTCATTCTGGAAATGAATAATGCTTTTGCAATTTGTAAAGTTGTACTCTGTTCGACATTCTTTCTAACATGTGCCAACATTTTGTTACGCATGAAATAACTAAGCTTGATGATCAACTCACTTTGCTGACTTAAATACAGATGACTGCCTGTGGGGCAAATGTACTATAGATAAAATACATATCCAAATAACATGGCTTTTCTAAGTGTTATGTGGAAACGTTGAAAGGAAAAAAAAAGCATTGGTGCCGATCATTGTCAACATTAGGGGTGCACACGGTCCGGTCTGGTCTGGTTTGACACAAAAATCAGACCAAACCAGAAATTTCGGTCTGAAAATTTTTTAGACCAGACCAAACCAGTTGTAATACTAGACCAAACCGTTCTACAATGGTCTGGTTTGGTCTACGGTTTTTTCATTTTAAAGCAATTTTTTTAGGATGAAACTGTATGTGGTTCCTTCAACTTTCAAGAGAGAAATATAGACTAGGAACAATCATCTACAATAATCATACAGATCCAATGACTCACAGTTATCCCAATTCCCAAACAATCATTCAAAAAAAGAGAACTACAGAGAACTGACTATGAAATTGGAAATGTTGTGTTCATCAGCTAAAATTCATCTATATTCAAAAACAAGGAAAAAACTACAGGATTCACATATTGAAATTCGAAAACAAGGAAAAAAACTACAAGATTCATCACTTGAAATTCGAAATATCAAGAACAACACTACAAAATCCATCTACTGAAATTCAAAAACTCAAGAAAAATCCAAACGAAAGTATGAAACAAATCAAACAGCACAACTATATCAATCACAAAAGTCTCTTAATTCTAAAAATTTGTACTTGAGCGTTGATGAAGAAAAATTGATAATTGTAGCAGAGAATGGATAGGGGCACAAAAATGTCAAGAATGAAAGTCTCTTTGTAATTTAAATTAGATGTTTTTCCCTTGTGTCGAATAAGCCATATATTCGAAGTGTTCTCCATGCCTATCTTAGAAAAAAGGGTACGAAAAAGGGATTGTAAGACATCGTGTAGCTAAGAGGGAACTTCACTCAATATTTACGCGCTTTGCTTAAAGATTGTATGACGAATTGATTTTAATGTGCTGATGTTGTTATGTGAATGTTAAAAATTTAGTGTTTTCTCATTCACTGTTTGCATTTATGACTCATTATATCCAACTATTGAGTTGAACAAAGATTTGTTTATTTTATGACAGTGAAGATGGAAAGTTAAGTTGTGGATTTTCAAGTTTTCGAGGAAAAAGAGCTAGCATGGAAGACTTTTATGATGTCAAAATGTCCAAAATAAATGGGAAGACTGTCTGCCTCTTTGGAATATTTGATGGTCAGACTTTCTAGTCTTAACATGCTACATGGTTTATAGCATTCTTTATACCATGATAGCATGGAATTTTGATGTATATTGATGTAAACATACCCTCCGTCTTTGTCCTACCCTCCTCTATATAGTAAGGGCGAAGGATGTAATTTTCTTTTGCAGTGTGGAATTTCGAGATTAATTGGTTTCTTTTTGCACTTTTAAGTGCTGCTGACTTATGAGTGCTTTGAGGTGAAGTGTGGATTTATTGGCTTAAAAATTGAAGTTGCATCATATGTTATTTTATTGCCAACTTTTTCTTTATTATTGTCGACGTAGGTCTCATAATGGTGGATATGGAGATTTATATGGATATGATTTACATATGCATCTGATATGACTTTGATTTGGATCAAACATAGATACACCCTCCTCAATCTCATTTGCTTCCCATCAACAAAAGTCTAGTTGATGTCAGGTAGCTAATGTGGATTGATAAATTGAATTTGTTATAGACTAATAAACTGAACATGTAGTACTGTAGTGGCAAGCGTGACCGTGAGATGTCTACTCTTTTAGCTAGCACATATGCTTTAATTTATTATATATATATATATATATATATATATATATATATATATATGTATGTATATATATATATATAATATAATATATATATATATATATATATATATATAAATAATATATAATATATATATATATATATATATATATATATATATATATATATATATATATATATATATATATTAAAGAAATTAGTTTAAGTTGTCGAAATCCTTTTCTCTTGAACTAATTCTAATAGGATTGTGGAAGGAAACTTTCAGCTTTTTATTGAAGGTTCCATGAATGATAGAGTTCACAAATATTTACATACGACATATTTGTTTGAATTAGAGATCCAAGCAGCTGTTGCCTTTACATGAGTACATTGACAATTGCAAAGTCACAATGTTACATATAGGATCATTTCATTTGTGGGGTCTATGGAGTATGTCGTCTTACCTTCTTACTAGTTCAAGCTTCAAACTTCATTGAGCATATAAAGGATATTTTGGAGATTCAAATGAAGAAGACCAAGGGTATTCACAAGTGAAGAATAATGGCAACTATTTAAAGTGTTGGCTGATTATTTTGATTATTTGTTGGTGCTACAACCTTGTAAATAAGTGCTATTATATACATGCCTTTTTCTCTTTGTCAAGGATTCATCATGATAAAACACTTGATAATATCGAGTACTAAAGTAGAAAGCTCTAAATATTTAGAAACTTTGATAGTCACACGTTAAGGAAAATTTCTAAATCAAATGTTTTTCAGTACAATTTAATGAACAGTGTGGAAGTCTTCTTTTACAAAGAATGTGTAGTTTTTTCAGTTAGTCTTGCATTTGATGGCAATGTACTTTATGTTAGATATAGGCAAGTCAATTAAGTCTAACATGGTAGTGGGCTTGGGGATGTGTTGTAGGCCTTGAGTTATCCTTTGATCACCAATAAACATCTAGAGGGAGATTAAGCTTTTCGAGGTGAGCTTCTTGATGTGCTAGGAGCATGACTAAAGCCAAGCGCATATGGGATGCTTATGTTATATGTCTTGGTTGATCTTTTTTCCTTATATTGGACGATCTATACATCCAAGGATTCTGATACTAGTTACCTAAATCGTGCAGTATAGGTTTAGAGAGTTAATGTGAAGGTTTAAAAAGGCTAAAGGCGCATACAGGGATTTCTCTTCCAACTACTATTCTTCAACACCTTACTTCACATTCATTCTCTTTAGTTGGGCTTTTAGTAATCCTCGAGACGTGATGTTTTATCCCTAAATTTAGGGTTTACGCACATAAAGAGATTTCCAATAGAATGTTGCACTTGTATGCAACTTGATGCGCCTTGAGTGTGCTTCTTTTAAAACACCTTGCCAAGCCATTCAAAAATTGAGGCTAGTTTGAATTGGGCTTTAGCGATTAGGCACACTTTTTAAAACTTTAATTATGATGTATAATAAATAGTTTTGTTTGTAGGTATTTGTTCCGTTGCTATTATGAAATTATTTTGAGGAAATTATGTAACCTTTGTGGGAGTAATTTATTGGTATGATAATAGGAATAAGTAGGAAGGAAAATTTCGTGAACAAAGTTACTATGTGTTTGGGGAAACATGGGTTGGATTTGGTTAGGGACTTGAGTTCTAGAGTTAGTAAATTAAAAGACATTACCATGATGTGCAAAGCTGCAAGCCCATAAGATCACTATATAAAGGGATTTGTACCTATAGAAAAACGATTGAATGAGGTGTCATGGGAGCGGCGTTTACGTAATGTGCTTTTCTAAATTGGCAAGTTGATTAATATATTTCATAATTTTTATTGAAGATTTTTATCCCGTTTTTCGAAGATTCACTATAAAATTACCTTTTAGATCCTTACCCTATTCAATAGATTATAATGGCTTAGATAGTAGAATGGAAATTTATAATTAATGTTTTGGCGTGATTTTAGATCACACGTAGCATGATGGGACTTAATGGTTTTGTAAGCTGAAAATGCTCTGCAAAATGTTCCTTTATTATAAGATGGCCGCATTTTAATTCCATGGTATACTTGAATGAGTGTAGACGATAACAACCATGGAACTACATGAGAATTGTATGAACATGTCAAAGGATTGATTAGGAAAGGGGTCAACATATAATGTATTATGTGAAGGATTGATTATTGGGCTTGTGTAGCATTCTAAGATGTCTACTTGTATGTGAAAGGTGGTGATTACTTGAAGAGAATGATGTGACTTGACATATTATTAGTTATTGTTTATTGATTTAATACTATGGGCATGGTGATTCTTTCCCTTGGGGATATGTTTTTCAATGCAAATAATGTTTTCTTTACATTTTGTTGTTCATCTCCAGTATATTGTTGTACGTGTCTTGGAAATTGTGTGTCTTGAAAATTTTATGCTGGTCGTTTTTAAGACATTAGGCCTATGAAACGGCGCCTTCACAACATTGATAATTTGAACATTTTTGCTTTTGTGATGCAACTTTTTCGTGCTTTATGTTGATAGAATGATGATAGTTTGCTGGAGTATTGGAAGTGTTGCATATGATACATCAAAATAAATTCACAATGAGGATTATTGGGATACCATTATTGAAGAAGTGAACATTTTAAGAAGGAATAGAAAGGAAATATACGAATGGTATTAGAGATATATTAGGAATTAGAGTAGTGGGGTTACGCATAGCTCTATACCGAAGTTGGATTGTTTTTGGTTTATTATATTTATCGAGCGTTGCACTGTTTCCGAAATCTTATTGCATATATCAATTTAGAAATATATATACGTTAGCTGATTTGGCATATGAATGGGCTTTTGTCTCTTGAATATGTATTTTGTTAGTAGAATGTAACGATTTTATTATATGTTGCCATGTCCGTATCAATTCATCATAAACCCTTGGATTTTACGGCGTATTAAATGTTTTTTTGAGGCAAATTATTGTTCGTGTTAAAATGTTTTTGTGGCCTTGATGTCAGATTTGTGAATAGCAACCACCAATAAATGAACACTAGGAGTTTAACTGTGTTTATTTGCCTCATGGGTTGATGGTTAACAAATTTATCTATTATGTAGGTCATGGAGGCTCTCGAGCAGCGGAATATTTGAAGCAATATCTCTTTGAAAATCTTATGAAACACCCACAATTTATGGAAGACACGAAAGCTGCTATAAGTGCGTTCATACTGCTGCATGTTTACTTTTGCACATATGACTGCATTATTCTTTATAAATATAATCGTATAATTGCTTGTTTTGTCCGATATTTTTTAGCATATGTTGGATATTAAGAAGACACTTTTTGCATTTTTATTTGGTTTTAATATTTTATTGGCTGCTGCCTGCCAATGGAAATTATTGATAAGCTTTTTTGCTTTTGACTAAATAATGTAAGACTTGTGAATGTGATGAATAACTACTTTTTTTTAACGTAGGTCTAAAATTGTAAAATATTAAGTGAAGGAGAGAATTTGATTTATGAAACTTCAATGCAATAAACGTAATGTGGAATGGATTTGTTCTAATGTGAATTGATTCTTGAATCTTCTAAAATTATGTCTTTTTATTCATTTTAAAAACTCTTTGTCTTGTGCCTTAAATATTTTGATTTTCATGAGGTGGTCATGCTTGTTGCTTTGCTTAATTCTTGATTATTCTTGAGCAGGATTTAGTTTTATTATGGTGCTGAGCCTAGTGTCATCCATGTAATTTAGGTCTGAGACTTTGAGTATCTCGCGAGCTATCTCAATGATGGCTGGCACTTGGGAACAAGTTTCTTAGTCTGTATTTATACTAGGACTAGCAAGCCTTAATCCTGATGGCCATAATTGAATGTATCCAATTTGTTGCATGACGTGGCATCTCTTATTTTTATATTGCAGTTAAGATGTAAGCTTAATCATAATATTTTACGTTCTAACTTGGACAAAGTAGACCATTATGCTGTAACTTAAACATTAGAAAGAAATGGGGTGAAAAATGGACCCATGGATATTATAATTTCCACCACACTTTTTTTAATATTTGAAAAAAATTTACCCATGAATTGTCTATGAATCAAGCAAAGATTATTGTGTTTGCACTCTGGTCCATATTGTTTTTTACTCTTATGCTTAATAACATTCCTATAGCCCAGGTTTTCTTTTTTTTTTTTTTATTTTTTTTTAATTTTTTTTTATTTTATTTTAAGTTTGCCTCGATTGCCATATCTGCATATAAATGTTTTTCACTAAAATTCACTCTTTTGGTTATTTTTCCACTTTTTAGTGTTTACTCACAAGTCACAACTGGTATGCTCTGGAATTTAGGCATGCATATGGTTGGATTTTGAAAGTAATGAATTCAGTTTCTGTGGTGTCCTTTCTCTCTTGGATTGCATTAAGAAGTCCTGCAGGGGGTGTGTTTTTCCTGAAACTATTTGCTGTAATCAGATAAGTGATAACTTGTTGACCTCCCCAGGTGAAACATACAAGCAAACTGATAAGGACTTTCTGAACGCTGAAAAGGATACATTTCGGGATGATGGGTCTACAGCTTCAACCGCAGTTCTGGTTGGAAACCGTCTTTACGTAGCAAATGTTGGAGATTCACGTACAGTACTATCAAAGGCTGGAAAAGGTTAGAATTGTGATGGCTCCTTTTGCTTATATATATGGAATATGCTCAGGTGTTATGTACCAGTGAATTTTTGTGTGATATTTTCTTAAATAGCCCTGTTTTTTTTTTCTTTTTTTTTCATGACATTAAGCTTGAAATGGTTTCTTGCCTCCAAAAATGATTATGGTAAAATATTTATCTCTCGGCTACTCCGGTATGCAGCAGGATGTACTAAGAATTGATATCAACTAGTGATTTTCAGCAGGGTGACTAAGAATTGATATCAGCCATTGATTTAATCTTATTTGCTACCTTGTCGTGCTTTAGTCATATTGCCTCTGGTGTAACTTGTGAGGCTTTGAGACTACAGATATGTCAAGCTGTACTATGTGATTTGTAAGTGTGCACTTTGTGAATGAATGATATAAATTTATATGTAAATTTTTTTAGAAATCTAAGGTTACCAAGAATGAGAAAGTAATTTATTAGAAAACAAGGGTGTTTGATGTCTACTAGGTAAGGGAAAGGAAATATGAAAGGGAATCAGGGAAAGGAAAGGCAAGAAAAGTAAAGGAAATACCCCCTAGTGTGTGATGTGTTTGGTTACAAGGGAGGAAAGGAATTGCAATCCTACATATATCCTTTTATGTGGTTTTGTTCATTGGGCCAAAGAAAGGATAACTACTCTTCACCCTTATTCCCACCAAAACATATCTTTTTAACCATTGCTACATCTTCATCTTCTTCTTTCACCACTACATTTATTGCACAATTCATCAATTGCATCGTCTAGGGGAAGCTATGCCTTGCATCGGCTATGTCTCATCACAAATGCATTGTGCTTTAATGGTCAATCTGAACCATGAAAACTCAGGATCTGGTGCTTTCATGACTGTATATCAATAGCTAATTAGTTATATCTAGCTTCACTGTCTTTTTTTATTGTTAATTTTCTTTATTTGTATTGATTTTGATGGTGGTTTAACAAGTTAGGTATAGAATTTGTAGGTGGCTTTAATGTGTGGTTATTTTTGTCGGTGGTGCAGCGAATTGTAGGTAGGGGTGGGGTTGTAAGGAGGTTTCTTTGTGAAAGTGGTTGCTATGTGAGACCATATGGTACTTTAATGGGCAGTACTGGTGGTTGCAAAGGTACTTTTTGAGTTGTGAGGTAGGCAGGAGGCTTGGTTGGTGAACAAAAGTTCCAGGGTTGAACGTGTTGGGGGTAGTGACAGTCAATGAGTGTCAAGCACTGAAGCTTGAATTTACATAAAAGGAAAGCAGGGGTAATTTTTGACAATTAGCTAAGCGAACACTCATCAAGGAAAAGACTCTTACCTTTCCTTAGACTCATATTGGGTATTCACTATGAACCAAACACCCATTACCTTTCCATCTGTATCCCCCCATCCACACACGCTCAATATGATGGAGAAGACTTTTCTGGGTATTTACTATGAAATGGCTCAATCAATGTGGGAGGGTGCATGTAGCCAATGTGGCTTGAGATTTATTGGGCATTAGAAACTGTTCAAAGACAAATAAGGGAGAGTTTTTGCTGACACCTTAGGCTAAGAGCTGTTCAATTATGATTATTTTCTTTTTAACAATTTTTCCTCAAGATGATGTTGAATGTGAGAATGTATGACAACGAAGTTTATGATGGATGCCATCATGCTTGCATTTACAAAGTGAAGTGTTCAACTGTTCAATGGACAGTATCATTTGAGTATATTCTTCTCCGTCCAATGGAATCTGCTTTTCCTTAATGGAGTGATCATGCTGGGTGAATGAAGCTGTGGGCCTTGTGGCTTATTTAGTGAAATTATGATAGTGATTAATTTAATAATCCAAATATCTCAGTTGCGATTGGCAAATAAGAATTTCTTTTCTGATATAATGTTGTGCAATTTCATGCAACATGTATAGTAATGCTTGTTTTAAGCTTATTCGGTTATCCTATTAATCTTGTAATGCTCCAAGGAATTTAAATTTTCAGTGTGTTGAGTAATGTGGAATGATTTTGGTGAACATTATTTGATAAATTTCTATTTTTTTTCTGAGCAGCAATACCCCTTTCTGAAGATCACAAGCCCAACAGACTTGACGAACGGAAGAGAATTGAAAGCGCTGGTGGTGTTGTGATGTGGGCAGGTGAGCTCAATTGTTAAATTAAAGAGCTAATAGAAGCTTTTGCTTTCATATTCATGGTTTCCTGAACTCTTCCTATTCATATAGAATATATGCAGTTTTCTTCCTTGTGGTAGTCAGTTGAATTGTTCTATGAGACCATAGATATTTTTCTCTATTAGAAATTTGAAGGTATGTGATGCTGAAACCATGAGAAAACTCTGAAGTCTTGACTTCTGAGTGTAGAAATATCTTTTCAATAGAAATTGGAATCTATCCCAGTCATGTGATGTGATTCCTACTGTTTTTGTGATGTATGTTTCTTCAGAAAATTTTTGAAGGTTTCTGATGAAGGATTACGACTTAAATACTACCTTGGAACTAGAGATGCCTTCTCATGTTTTATTTGTTAAAAGTTAAAAGGAATCTCATAATTCTATAATGTAGGAAAGCTTATATTTATAGTTTTGAATGTTGTGGGGTCATGTGCATAGTAATAAAAATGGGTCCTATGAAGCTATTAAATAAATTCACATCTCATATCTTCAATAACTATAAATTTTAATGAAAATTATTGAAAAGTGTTTAACTTTTGACGTACTGTTGAATCTCAACAAGGACACATTTAATATGAATAAATCAAAAATACTTGTTAAGGCATCTGCACTCGTGCAAATGTGAAATGTCTGCTTATGTTGACTATCATTTTTGGTAAGTAGTAGTTTTTGGATCTTTATTTCTCTTATTTCCTCTTTTCCATTTTTATGATTGTTTGATATAGAACATGCATATGCCATCTGGTAATTTCTGCACTTAAGTTAGCTTTTTTAGGGGCAGAATTATGGTAGTCTTGTAATTTTTTAAAATAACAATCCCTCCGTTTTTTTTTTCCATTTGTCTTAAATAGAAATTTCACAAAGTTTTTCTCATTACAAAATTTTCTATTTTGGACATGCTTTTGGACTAACATAACCTCATTTGCCTAACACATTTATTAAAAGGACATCACCTCTTTATGTTTTCAACCCTCAAAATTTATTGTCATCTTTTATATTAATTGTACCCTTCCCCTCATTATAACAATTCTCTCTTTTTACTAAACTCCTTTACTCCTTCCTTCCTATGATATCAAGCATAAATAATTATTATTTATTCCAAATCGCTAATTATTCTTAATGGAACTTATCCCTCATTATTACTCTTGGTTCTTTCCAAATTTTAAATGGAAGAACATTAGCAAATGGAGGGGGTATGATTTTAAAATTTATTATGTAGTATAAATGAAAGCGTGGCCTACCAAATATAAGCAACTAAATTGGTCACTGCTTTGGCAATTTTGTTTAAAAGGAATTTTTTGGGAGTGCATTTTTTTCGAGCAAACTTCTATCTCATTTTTGTATTGTGCTTGGATGGGTCATCAGCTGTTTCTCCTTGATGAAGCAGAAGTACAAAACTTGAAGTGCTAGATAAAAACTTAGCTGAAAGGTATTCTGGTGGATCTCCCACAGTTATTGTATCAAAGTACACCTATAACAAGTTAGTTATAGAGATCTGAATCTGATGTGCTATAGAGAAACTCTTTGAATGCACGTTATTCCTTTTCTTTCTAGTTTCTGTCTTTGCCTTCCATTATTGTGAAAATGTAATGACTTGTCAAAGGAAGGGCATCATGGGAAGACCACTAGAACTCTTTGAAATAGGCAATCAGCAAGATTGAAGAGGAATAATATTGAAAGAGAATATAACTAAAATATAAAGAAGAATATTATTATAACAGATTCAGAATTATGTCAGTATTTGCTGTATTAGTTGCAATTACAGGTAGTCTGTGGTTTGGCTGGGAGTTCAACATATGTGGTATTACCTTTGTAATTAAGAATGGTTGTTTCCTATGGACCCTTACTCCTTTGCAATGACCATCTACTACTTCACAGATGACAGAACCCAAATATTTCATGTATTTAATTTACGCAATTATATTTTTAATGCCAAAGTCTTATGAATAATGCCTATGATCTTATTAGTTGCAACATATCTTTTGTGCTCACAACAATATATGTGACCTATGGAGAAGTTTTCCAAGTAAGTGACTAGTCCCCACTTAAACAGTTAAGCTCTGAAATGAAGGGTAGTGTTTGAATTTTAACTCGCCTGAATAGAGTAATGTTTCTATTGAGTAATGAAGAATTTTCCACAAAGGAATTTGTAGCAACTAATAGAATATAAATTACTGATCAAGTGTTTCCTTTGAAATTGAAAACTGAAATATGATGTCGGAGCACACCAAGAATTTTTACTTTTTTCCTTGAGTTTGAAATATGAGTAGTTTATGAGTTCCCTTGCTTTTTACATGGTATGTGATTTTTCTGGGTTACCATTAGCTACATTAAGCTGTACTTTTTATATACATTGACTCGTCTTTGATCGTACTGTAATTCTTTAATGTCTGACATTGTATTGACGTTCAAATTCGTAAACATTTGATGGATTTGGATTCTGTACTGGCTGCTGGCTGCTGGCTGCTGGCTGTATGTTCAGTCATTATTCTTTCAATTCACCGTTGATTTGCTGTTATAGATGTCTTGATGCTTGTATAATTCAAATTAATTTTTTCAGCACAAACTTTTGAAGCTTTTGGTTTCTTTTTCAGGGACCTGGAGAGTTGGAGGTGTTTTAGCTATGTCTCGTGCTTTTGGTAATCGAATGTTGAAACAATATGTTGTGGCAGAACCTGAGATCCAGGTAAAATATTTGGCCCATTGCCCAACCCCTTTCTGTGTTCCGAATGTAATCTATTGATCATTGAATACAATGTTGAAATCTGCAAAATTTCTCTAGTGTAGTGTGCTTTCACTGTTTTGACTCAATGATACTGAGGCTGACAAATAAAATGTTATTAAAAATCTGAACAATTTCTTTTCAAATTTATGTCATTGTTCTATTAAATGTCATCGGTAATAGTGATGCATATTTTCTATTTATTTCTCGGTTTGTAAATTCATTGATATCCGTTCTTGGTGGTTACAAAAGGCGATGGAAATCCATGGTGGAAAACATTTTTGGTAAATTGAGATTGATTACTCTGGAATCCAGATATTTAGGTAGGGTGCTCTTGAAAATCATGATCACATTAGTTATTACCATTTCCTATTTCCTTATATAATTATACATATATTGATCTTAATTATACGAAGTTGCAGTTGATGTATCCTACCAAGGGTCAATTGGAAATAACCTCGTTGTTATCAATAACAAGGGTAAGGTTGTGTAAATTTGACCCACCAAACCCAACAGGTGGGAGCCACTTAATAGTATTGAGCTTTTGACAATTTGACATGTTTACGTTGATGTAATTGTGCCCTCTGCTTATAGTGAAGCTTTAATACTCATTCAGTTAGTGAACTTTTATACTCATTTTGGGAGATCTCAAGTTTCTTGTATTCCTTGAACCTTTATTCTAATGTTTTAGGTTACAGTTAATATGAATATACATACATTCTATACAAACAGCTTTTACATTACAAATTCCAACCCATTTATTTCTACTTTTGTTACAATCTTCCAATTTTTCACTCTACAAATCTACTGCATTTTCTGGCTATACATACAGCCATGGCAAACCCAGTCTATCACATGGGTTTAATCTTAGGATTCTTTGTGATTCAATTTTTTGGGTGTATATTATGGACAACAGAAGAACTAATTTAATTTATCATACAAAATTCAAGATTGTTTTGCAACTATAAACATTTTAAGAACTGGAAGAATCGATTGACCATGTCTGCTTTTTCATCTTGTTGATCATGCCTTGTACTCGTGCCTCATATATTTGGATTGATATTAAAGAAGTAAAGTAGTCTTGCCGTTTTTTCTTGAATCAATTTGCCATATTATCACCTTATCACTTGATTTTTCGCTCTTGCCCCTCTTTTGGTGTGGACTATGGTTGGTTTCTGTTATATATTATCTCAAGTCATCAAAATACACTTTAAACTCAAAAAGTAAAAAAATTGCACTTCGGGCAAAGAGGAAAATGTATTTTCCATGATCAACTATGCAACTATCTTCTTTTGAGATGGTGTGGGCATTGAAGGAACAAGTAATTCTTTTGGGGTTTGAGGCCTGTGATAATCCTGCAATGATTGATTCTTGACTTCCATAACCTTGGTTTCAATGTCTTATCAATCCCTCACTCAACGATTTAACTGAAGTCGCCTCTTTCCTTTTTTGGTTGGTCATAGATGTTAGGGTGTCACCTATTGATTCCGGCCTTTCAAAGGACTAAAATTGTGTGATGCTAACTCTTCTGATTTTCGGACTGGAATTGATTTCAGCCTTTCAAAGGGGTGAGAGGGGTTGAAAAACCGTCTTGAACTGCTAATAAAAGTTAACTTATTCATTACAGGAACAAGAGGTTAACGAGGAACTCGAATTACTTGTGCTTGCTAGTGACGGCCTTTGGGATGTTGTTTCAAACGAGGTACCACGAATGTCTTACATTTGGTCTACTGTTTTGCAATTATTTTGTTCCCCTCCAGATGAACACAGGTCGGAGATCCTTTTGTACTGAACCATATTGGTGTTGCAAATAGATGTTAATTACTTAATTTGTGCAGGATCCGCTAGCTAAATGCTATTTCTTCAAATTACACTGAAATGGAATGGTACTCATGGTATTTGATATATATTTTGGTTCTTTCAATATTTTCCATATAGGCAATGTAAATGGACCAACACAGGGTACAGACTATAGAGTAGTTTTGCTTCAGTTATAAGGAAAAAAAATTGACCATTATATATTGTAACCAAGTATTTGTTTTACTTGTATTCATGTTTATTTTTTTACCTTTTGTTTGATTTCATGTTAATGATAGTTACATTATATGTATTAACCTTTCTTGAATGGCAATTAGCTGAGCAGTCTGCTTGTGTTGTGGTCAGGATGCTGTTTCGCTTGCTCGCGGAGAGGAAGAACCTGAAACAGCTGCTAGGAAATTAACTGAAATTGCATTTAATCGCGGCAGTGCTGACAATATCACCTGCATTGTGGTAAAGTTCCTCCATGATAAAACTGGTGAGCCGCAGCTTGAGCAGCAAAAAGAACCTGAGCAGCAACATGACCAACCCGAGGGGCAAAGGCTTCAACAGGAACAGAAATACCTATCTGAGCTTCCGCAAGACCAAAGCAATGTTGCTGAACTCCAACATGACGAGATGAAAGATACAGATATCCTACAAACTCAAAGCAAAGAGGCCAAGACTGGAGAGGAGCTTGTCGAAGAAACCGATATCCAACGAGAACAGAGCAAAGAATCACATGATTCAAAGGTTCCATTGGGTCATTCTTCTGGTGGGGGATCGTCGACATTAGCCTAGCTAGCCAAAGGTATCGGTAAAATGCAACTACTTGTAAACTCCTTCGGCATCTTTTCTCTAATTCATACCATTTGGTTCCCTTTTTTTTGGGCTTCATGGACTTTGCTTCAGTAACTGCTTGTCTAGTATCTGTCCATAGAATTCTCTTCATCCGTAATTTTATGTTGCAATTACAATCAAAATTAATGAATGAAATGAGTTTTTTTTTTTGTTTTTTTTCCTGTCCTTTGCTCTTATCGATGTGGATTTAGATTTGATTGTTACTCTCAAAATACCTCCATGGCGAGCTGACTTGAGTAAGATTTTAAACTTTCAAGTAAAACTGTTCATTAAGCAAAACCGTCTTATTACTCCTTTTGAAAAGGGACGAGTGACTTCTTAATTCCTAATCTCTGTCTCTGTTAATCGAGCAAATTGAAAGAGATGAGGGCCTATTCTATAATCGACCTCTCATTTATCTTGGTACTTATAAATTACTACTCTTTCAAATGTGCCTCTTGTTTAGTAATATGACCCATGTTACGCAACTGATTATCTGAATCTTTCTCCAATCAATTGTTTGAACAAACTTGGAAAAGATAGAGGATTAAAAATTATTTATGTTGATAAATCTTTTTTGAATAAATGAATCGAGTGAGGACAGGGGTTAGCTCGGTTGAGAGTGGCTCTTTATGCAAGCGAATTTCTCCTACTAATTTACTTTTGAGATAGAATAAATTGCATTGCATATGTTGTGTCTAGGAGCCTGTTGAGAGGAGATTGAGCATGCCTTGTTGGGTGGGAAATTGGGAATCCAAGCTACAGTGACTTTTCAAATACAATAGCATTAGAACTAAAGAAGTAGAGAAAAAAAAAGAGACATGTTACAATATTATCCTTGCTTAATGTTTGAGCAAGTGCCAAATCAACAATGTGTGGTTTGATCACTCAAGCCAATGCAAAAGGTGTTGTGAACAACACAAGAAGTCCTTTGATGTTTCATGGTGATGGTGCATTGAAGAACATGAGTCTGGTGCACAAGGGATGGATTTAGCAAAGCAAGGGAGAGCTTGATTAATGCATGAGGATGAACCAAATGAGCCTTTGGAATGTGTCTTGATCAAGGTAAGGCACAAGGGGAAGGATGATCGATTGAAGCACAAAGTAGTAGCAGCAAAATAACACTAAGGATTAGTATTAAGTACTAATTAGGAAAATAATAAAAAAATAAGACCCTCTAAGATAGAAAATAATGCTCCAAAGATAATTAATCTAAAGTCCCAATATAATGATGATCTTCTAAGCTCCCAAAATAATTAAATATAAACTCCAAAAATAATGATACATTAAGTACCCAAAGTAATAACCTAATAATGCTCCATAATGATAATGATTTAAGCTAAATAAAGAGTATCCTAAGCTCCATCTTCTTGAATTTCTTTAACTAATGATAAAGGTATTAAGGTAGTAAGATTTTAATGAAGTGAAAATATAAGAAAGAATGTTAGAAAGATTTGATGATGGTGGTGTAAGTGATCTCATGGCTATGGCTAAGGGGGAATTTATAATGGGTTCGAGCAACTTTGTAATTCATTAGATTGTATGAAAAAGAGTGTTAGGAGTATAGAAGAAGGTTAACTTATGTAAGTGATTTAGAGTGTGTAAGTGAATGTGTAAAAGTTGGAGTGTGTAAGTGAATATGTAAGAGTTGAAATGTGTAAGTGAATGTGTAAGAGTTGGAGTGTGTAAGTGAATATGTAAGAGTTGAAGTGTGTAAGTGAATGTGTAAGAGTATGGAGTGTAGAAGAAGGTTAGCTTGTGTAAGGAAAAGGTGATAGCTTGTGTAAGTGATGAACATCATGGGTTACTTAGAAAAGATTTTGGTTCATCAAATTTTTGTTCTAGTATGTACAAGTGAATGGGTAAATTTGATCATGAAAATATGTATTTCACTTAGAAAATTTTACTTAAACTATACTTAAAGTTAATAATAAAAATACTACTCATTTTTATGTATAAAATAATTAAATCAAAGTCATAAGGTTAAAATAATACTTAGTAATGTTAGTTTAAGGAAGAAAGTTAAAACGTAACGTTTTACAAAACCGTGAATATAATAATAAAATTTTACTTTTCGTACTTTAAAATAATAAAATAATATTTTAGTGCTTATAAAAATATTTTAAACAAAATACTATTTTAAAGTTTAATATTTGAAAGAAATTACAAAATCGAAAAAGGTTTAGAAATTAAAGATGGTTTGAAATGGATAATCAAAGGATTAGAAATTCGAATTAAAAAAATTTCGGAATAATTAATCGGAAGATTAAGATTAAGAAATTTGAGCCTGTTACAAAAGGGATAGCCAAGAAACACACAAGGGTGTGTTCTTGTATCAAGTTTAGTTCTCCCTTGTTTTAGGGTACTAACAAAACACAAACACCCAAAAGCCCTCATGTGTGTATAAGAAGGTCTCACCAAAAAGTCTTTCATAAGGAGTAAGATACCCAATACTAGATAAAGGAGATCTATTGATGATATGCACAGCTGTTTGTATGCAATCTCCCCAGAATTTGATTGGGAGTTTGGATTGAAAAAGAAGTGCCCTAGCTACTTCAAGAAGGTGCCTGCTTTTTTTTTTCCACCACACCATTTTGTTGTGGTGTGGCAGCAGTGGATTTTTGGTGTACACCTTTAGTTTGATATAGGTGCAACATCTCTCCCTCACAAAGCTCCTTTGCTTATCTGTTCTAACAACTTTGACAAAGGTTTCAAACTGTGTTTCAATATAGTTAAAGAAATGTTGCAAAAAATTAACAGACTCATTCTTTTTTCTTAACAAGTGGACCCATGTACTTCTACTATAGTCATCTACAATGGTTAGAAAACCTCTACAATTTCTTGTGGTAGGTGTGTGATAAGGTCCTTAAACATCAACGTGCAACAATTCAAATATTCTCATGGTTTTTATTTCACTATATCCAAAAGAAGATCTACATTATTTGGCTAGGGGACAAATACTGCAAATGCTATTTTTATTAAAATCCATAGAACAAAGTGTTGAATCAACATATTTGAGTATATTGACAGGAATATGTCCTAGTCTTAAGTGCCAGAGTTTAATGGCTTAAGACTTGAAGATGTGGAAGTAAATCTACTGGCTTGTAATGAAGAACTAGTTTGTGACAGCAAGTTAGTCTTTATAGAACTATTTTGTCATGTGGCATGATAGAGTCCTTTTATCAACTCACCAAGATCCCATGGCCTTTTCTTTGAAGGGTCCTGGAAAAAACATCCAGATGCATTAAAGTAACAGAACATCCCAATTCTTTAACCAATTGTGGTATAGAAATAAGATTAAATTGAAAAGAGGGAATATACAAAACATTCTTCAGTAATATATTCTTAGTTAATTGCACCTCCTCTATGCTGTGAATACCGATTCTTTTACCATTTGGAATGGTGATATGATGTGTGGTATGATGCAGAGAAGTGATTTTTGAGAATTATTTTATGTCATAACAAATATGATCAGTAGCTCCGCTATCAGTAACCTAATTCACAAGATTTTTAGATAAAAAACAAAACTTACCTGACAGAAGAGCTAAACTGGTATATTCTTCTGAAGAAGAATTCTTCATATCATCCTGCTCTTTCTTTTTATTGATGAGTGTCATCAAGTAAAAGTGTTGCTCAGAGGTGAAGGAAGGATTGAAATTGCTCAAGAACTCAGATTCTTGCACTTGTGCAACATTGACAACCTTCCTATGGGAGTTGTTTTTGGTATGTATGGAAGGATACCCATGAAGTTTATAACACCTTTCTATGGTGTGTCCAGTCATATGACAATGATCAAAATAAAAGACATTATGTTTCTTGTTTCCTGAATGATTCTTCCCTCTACTATTAGACCCTTTTGGTCTACTTGTTAAATCTTTAGAATATGATTGTTTGTTGTGGTGAAGATTTCGCTCAGTGACAAAACCTAAGGCATCACTTGATATTAAAGACCGCTTTCCAATATCCTTATGCTTCTTTTCTGCTACAAGAATCCTATAAGCTTGTGAAATATTTGGCAAAGAAGTCATCATAAGTATATTACTTTTGATTTGAGAGTAACTTTATGCAATTTCATAAGAAACTCAATGAGTCTTTGATCATGCTGCAGTTTCAAGAACTTTTGTACAAGTGCAACCCTTGCACTCACATGTGGGAAAACAGGTAATGCTATCTATTTCATCCCTAATCACCTTGGCCTTGGTGTAATATTCTGCTATTGTCATGCAGCTACCTTGAGATAATGAAGTTCATTCTTCATTTAAAAAATACAACTGTGCAGCTGACCCTTGCCTAAACCTTTCTTCAAGATCAAGCCAAATCTCCCTTGTTGTGTTCAGATTATGAACACTCCTTGCAATCAAGATTCCAAGATTGGATACTATCCATCCTATGATCATACTGTTGCATTAAATTTATTAGAACTTTCTGTAGGCTTGTCTAAAGAACCATCCACAAACCCTAATTTATTCTTGAATGTAAGTGCAAGAACCATACAACTTCTCCAATCACTATAATCTACTCCATCAAAAACTTGAGAGACTAGCTTAAGACCTGTGTGATCAGAAGGATCTAAATAATATACACTACTTGAAGAAACGAATAAGCGAAATTTAAGAGAAGTTTAGGATGAATAATCAGTTTGTATTATTTCTTAGTCACAATTACATCCCCATTATATACAATGACTATGGTCTAACTAAGGAAGTAATTATACTAGGATATACAAATATTGCCTTAATACATTGGCTAAAAAGAGTAACAAAATATCAGTAGAATATTGTAAATATGTTCAGAATAATGTAAATATATTCCTACACTTCCCCCTCAAGTTAGGTTATGGGGTTCCCAATGCCTAACTTGGATAAAGTAGTCTCGAAGACTTCAGCTGAAACAACTTTTGTGAGGATGTCAGCTAGCTGATCTTCAGATTTCACGTGTGAGATGCTGATGATTTTCTTCTCCAGTTTTTCCTTTATGAAGTGCCTGTCAATCTCCACATGTTTCGTCCGATTGTGTTGGACTGGGTTTTCTGAGATGTCAATAGCTGTCTTATTGTCACAGAATAACTTGCATGCTTCTGTTGGAGGGAAGTTTAATTCACATAAGAGTTTCTAGAGCCATAGTATCTACGTTATTCCTTTGGCCACTACTTTGAACTCTGCTTCTGCACTTGATAGTGCGACTACTTTCTGATTCTTACTCCTCCAAGTGACCGAGTTACCCCCTACAAGGATGAAGTAGCTAGATGTAGATTTCCTACTGTCTCGATCGCCTGCCCAGTCAGCATCTGTGTAAGCTATGAGGTCAAGGTGACAAATTTTCCCAAAGAAAACACCTCTATCACTCGTTCCCTTCAAATATCTCAAGATTCTTATAACTGCTTCCATATGTGGTGTCTGGAGTAAATGCATGAATCGACTTACAACTCCAACTGCGTATGATATGTCAGGCTTAGTGTGAGACAAGTAGATGAGTTTTCCCACCAATTTCTGATACTTCTCTTTGTCGACTGGTTCTTCTCCTAGTGTTGTCTGGAGTCTATGGTTAGCGACAATTGGTGTTTCTGCTGGTTTACAGTCGAGCATACTCACTTCTGTAACAGGTCCAAGATATAGTTCTTCTGATTGATGAAGATTCCCTTCCTAGACCGGAAAACTTCTATACCAAGGAAATACTTCAAGTTCTCCAAATCCTTCATCTCGAATTCCATGAATAATTTCCTCTTAAGATCACTATTCTCCTCCTCATTATTCCCAGTTATGACCATATCATCTACATAGATGATTAAACATGTGATCTGATTATTCCATTTCTTCAAGAATAGTGTATGGTCAGAATGACTCTGTTCGTACCCAAATTTCTTCATAGCTGTGGTGAATCTACCGAACTAGGCTCTTGGAGATTGTTTCAAGCTATACAACGCCCTCTTTAGTCTACATCCATCTCCTTGAGCAAATTCATCTGAGAACCCAGGTGGAGCATGCATATACACCTCTTCCTCAATCTCACCATGAAGGAATGCATTTTTCACATCGAACTGGTATAGTGGTCAATCCATATTAGCAGCTATAGAGAATAAAACTCTGATGGTGTATATTTTGGCAACCGGAGAGAAGGTTTCAGAGTAGTCAATCCCATACGTCTGTGTATACCCCTTTGCTACAAGGCTGGCATGATATTTTATTGTGAAAACCCACTTACAACCTACTGCTTTTTTTTTTTCCTTTAGGTAGCATACACTTGTCCCATGTGCTATTTTTCTTTAGCGCTGAGATCTCATCTTTCATTGCTTCTCGCCACTTTGGATTTTGGAAAGCTTCTTCAGTACTGCGAGAAAGAGAACTTGAGTATAGACTGGTTTGGAATGCCACTGATGTCTGTGCCAACTTATTCATATCACGGCTAATAGGGTATCGTGATCTTTGTGATTCAAACTCTGGGTCATACCTCCTTGGAGGGACGCCTCTTTTGCTTCTCGGAGGTTATTCATATCTACATGGAGTGTTAACAGAACCGGATACATCATCATCAATTTAAGATTCAGGTTCAGTTAATACCTCTTGAGGCACACAGATAACCTCTTGTTCTCTAGATGCTTCACACAAGGTAGAGGAAGCTTGAGGAGAAAGGAGTATTGCATCTTCAGTAGCAATGTCTGTGGGATTACTTGCTCTTTGGGGTTCTAATCATTAGTTAAAGAATGTGTCAGCCAGCTCAAGTCATCACATGTAATCTCCCCCTGAGGACGAAGCTGGGGGTAAAAATAGGAGCTCTCAAAAAAATCACAATCCATTGTGGTATAAAGTTTATTCTGAGTTGAATCAAAGCAGCGATATCCCTTCTGGTTAACACCATAGCCCACAAAGATACACTTAACAGCACGTGGTTCAAGTTTGTTTCTAGCTAGTTTGGGTAAGGAGTGGAAAGAGGGAATAGTGGTGTGATCATGAAGGGTCTCAAGAAGGGTTTTGAACTTCAGGGTTTTTGAGGGGAGTCTGTTTGTAAGATATGTGGCAGATGCAATAACTTCAGGCCAAAAATAAGGTGGGATATGGGCTTCAAACATAAGGGCTCGACCTATTTCTAGGAGAGTATGATTCTTCCTTTCAGCTACTCCATTTTGTTGTGGTGTATATGGACAAGTTTGGTGAATGAGGCCATGGGTAGTGAAAAACTTTTCCATATGTTGGTTCATGTATTCCCCCCATTGTCGGATCGAAGAATTTGAGGCTTAGTTTTGAATTGGGTAACAATCATATTATAAAACATAACAAAAGCATCAAAAACTTCAGATTTGTGTTTCAAGAAATACACCCAACTCATTCTAGTACAATCATTAATAAATAAAACAAAATATGAATAACTTTGTTTACTAAACTCAGGAGCAGGGCCCTAAACATCGGAATGTATCAAAACAAAAGGTTCACTGCTATGATTATGACTAGCAGAATAAGATTGTTTGTGACATTTTGCAAGGACACATGCTTCATAGTCCAGGATTACATTACAATTATTTAATGATGGAAAAGGATGTTTCAGATACCCCAATGATGGATGTCCCAGACGTCGATGACGTCGATGCCAAGTCCATAACTGATGATCAGAGAACCCATGAGCAAGCAAAGTGTGACCCTTTTGAATCGCTTCGTCCACATAGTACAGACCATCTCGTTCAGTACCACGCCCAATAATCCTTCCTGTCTGAGCATCCTGCATAACACAATCAGAAGAAGACATAAGCACAGTACAGTTCAGTTCTCGAGTCAATTGACTAATAGACAACAACTTATGAGACAAGCTAGGAATTAACAGACAATTTTTTAATTTTAGAGATGGAGAAATAGCAACGGGCCCAAACTGATCAACATTCACACATTCCCCATTAGCCGTCTGAATGTAGGTGCGGGTTTTTGGATTAGTAGATAAAAGATCGCAAGGGTCAAATGTCATAGTATCAGTCGCCCCGCAATCAAATATCCACTGGGATGAAAAAGAAGGTTTACACATGAGAGTAACTTTATGGGTCACATGAGATGTTATAACTTGTGGGAATGTGTGGGTTTTGGAAATGAGCCGTAGGGTTTTGTGTAGGTTTGGGGGGTTATAAAGAATTTTTTATGGAAAGTTTTTATTTCCCCCTCCCCTCCCTCTCTCTCTTCTTGTCTGTTCCCTTCTTTCTCCTCTAGTTCACCTGTATTGCCATTGTTGTCCTCCTTTGCTTCAGTGTTGTGGGTTGGTCCACCAGTAGACATGCTCGTGGTGTGGAGGACACTAGTGGCCATGTTAGCCTTGCCACCGGTTCTGGTTGACGGAGCCTTGGTGGCGGCTTTTCGTTGCCGGTGCTCCTCCCACCACTCCGAGTAGCCGATTAATTTTGACGGCTTCCTCCACCGTAACTACACTAAAGGTGAGTCTTGTCTTCCATATCACGCTGGGATGAAAAATCCGACCGGTGTTTCACGGCCAACCCACTTCCGATTTCTGAGGGATTTTTTCCCGATGATGAAGCGTGGGTCATGATCCCACGCCTTGAGATCTCTCGCCTAATAGTAGCGTATGCCATTTCAATGGTTGGAAGTGGATCTTGATTTAATAAATCCCTCTTTTCTTTGTCAAAAAGTTTCATTAATTCCGGCCAAAAACTGGAATAAATATTGTTTTTTGATGAAGATGTTGAAGATTGTTATATCTTCAGCATGTATCATAGGGTTTGGCTGTCGTCGATCCATCTCCTTCCAAATTGTGGTTAGTTTTCCATAGAAGACCTCCAGATGGTCTCGATTCTATTTTAGGTTGTTGGCTTGAGAACTCAAATCAAAGATCTGGAGTTCGTCCCTTCCACTGCTTAATAGGACTTCAATCCCTTTCCATAAGTTTCTTGCAATACTGTAATCTAAGAACTGATTTATGAGGTCTGTATCGATGTTAAAGATGATCCATGATAGGACTATGGAGTCCCTTTGTTTCCAGGTTCTATAATTGGGATCCGAGATGCTAGGAGGATCTTCTATGATGTGACTGAGATGTCCCCTGCACTCTAAAGCAATCTGCATCATTTTACACCAAGTTGTGTAATTTTAATAGGTTAATTTTTCGGCCAATTTCAAATCTGGTGATATAGTTTCGAGGGTTGTGTTTGGTTTGTGCATTTGTTGAAATAGCTTGAACATATGTTCCATCTGTTTCATGCTTATGAGTTGTTTTGGATCTGTTTCGGCCATTATTTTCTGATAAGGTTGTTAAGGTAAATAATGATGACCAAAAGTGTTGCCGGTCCCGTAAAACACCTTCGGCTCTGATAACATGAAGAAAAGAATACGCGGAATTTAAGAGAAGTTTAGGATGATTACTCAGTTTGTATTATTTCTTAATCACAATTACATCCCCATTATATACAATGGCTATGGTCTAACTAAGGAAGTAATTATACTAGGAAATAAAAATATTGCCTTAATACATTGGCTAAAAAGAGTAACAAAATATCAGTAGAATATTGTAAATATGTTCAGAATAATGTAAATATATTCCTACACTACTGGCATCTAAAGTCAAGTCTGTTTTTGTCATAGTGCAGAAACACAAGAAAAGACCAAGCAAGGAAGTAGAATGAAAGATCAACAACTAAGATATTGCAAGAAAGAAGAAAAGAAGAGGCAGAATCCAAAAAGGAAACTACTGCTCTGATACCATGTTACAGTTTGCGAAAGGGAATGGAAATCAATGATTTCAAGATGTACAAAAAACAATCAAACAAGCTATAATGAATGAATATGAGTTGATCTTTCTTATTAATTAGACTGCAAGGAATTTATCCACACATAGTGGTATTGAAGATACAATTAGGTGCAAGATAATACTTACACACTTAAGAGAACAAATAGAAAAACAAGATCAATATATCAATGTGTGCTGACATACTGCCTATATATAGAGAAATATAAAGGGAGGAGAGGTTGTTATAACAACCTTCAAAATAGACTAACTAACTAACTAACTAAATGGAATGCCAACTTAGCATACCTTCCTACCCTTATACTCCCTTCGATCCAATTTAGTTGTCCCATTTGCTTGAGCACGGTTAATAAGGATGGTGTGGGGTCCATTATAAAGGGTAAATAGTGAAGGGTAAGTAGTGAAGGGTAGTTGGGTAAGTAAGGTATATGGGGGTATATTCGTAATTACGTGTGTGAACTAAGGATATTTAGGTAAGAAAAGATTGACAAAAATAGAAATGTGACAACTAAAATGACTTTGCCAAATAAGAAAATGGGACAACTAAAATGGTTCGGAGGGAGTATTTAACATGTCAACATTTATGAAAGTAATCATCTTTTGAGGGAGAGGTATCATTAGATACCACATAAACATTTATTTGTTGTATCTCTTGTTCTTGTTCTATTTTTCACTCATCTTCTAGCCATTATTCTATCATTGTTTAGTCTAAGCTATTCACTTGCACTTATAATGATAATTAAAGGGTGTTTGGTATGAGATGGGTTTACCCAAGTCATTGCCAAAGGGTAATAAATAACCTTGCTTTGTTTCTAACGGACTGTAATTGGTAACAAATTCATTTCTTTCTTATTTATAATTCTCCGTCTTTGTAAATAAGAGCTTAAATTAGCTTCTTCCTCCTCCTCTCAAGCTCTTTAATGGTGGATTTAATATGGTTGCATAGTCTGCTGCTCTTCTCTCTCTTTTCATGAAATTTATGTTTTCTTCCTTATTTTACTCACAATAAAGTTATCAATTTGTTAATTTGTTTCACATACCCCTATTAATATCTCAATTCAATTGAAAAAAATAATTAAAAATTACCCTGATTAATTATAGTATCTCTAAAATCTTTAACTGTTCAATTACCTATTTACAAAATTAGCTTCTTTTTGCTTGAAAGAAAATCAGGCTCTTTTCTACTTGAATTTTTCTGTATATGCTTAATATTTACCCTTTGTATTATTGTTGACAAGTCAAAGAAAATAATAGGGAAAAAAGAGAAAAAATTTGTTTTGCAATTGTTAGAGAAAAAAGAGGTATTTGATGTAATCTCTGGTGGTGGATTTGCGGTGGTTTTTGTGGTGGTGAGACAGTTATGTTGGTGGTTGAAAGAGTTTTCAAAAATATGACTGGGATAATGCATACTTGTCCTTTTTTTTACTTTTTTTTATTCCATTACCTTTCTTTATACCAAACAATATTTAGTCAGGCTTCTGAGAGACTGTCTCTCTGAGAGATGTCTCTTCAGCCCATCAATATTTAATGCCTACTTATTGTATCCTTAATGTCTGTTTACATCATCCTTAAGACTTATTTACCGTATCCTTAATGCCTACTTACAATATCCTTAATGCATATTTACAGTATCTTTAAATGCATACTTATAGTATCATTAATGCGTACTACATCATGCTTGATGCCTACAACTGAGTAAGCGTGGAGTACTTACAATTTTTTAAATGTCAACTTTAAATATCTTTAATGTCCACCAAATAGCTTATTCTATATTTTCTTTATGGACCGACTGAATTAGAGAAGAATAGGTTATAAGGAACCGTAAGTTTTTAAAATAATGCAAGTAAAAAAACTGGAAAAAGTAATTACTGTGATGAAAAATATTGTTAATAGAGGCAAAATTTGAAGACAATTGTACAAAGTGATTCAGAACAAATAGACAATATCTTCATATATTCCTTAAATTAAACAAAACACACATTTTGTTGACACATCAATGGCTATTTTGTACCGTCTCCATGTTAATAATAAGACAAACAATCCAGCTAAAATTAAATCTTATACGATAATAAAAGTAACAGAAATTGAAGAACAAGCTCAAAAGGGGATGGGATGAACAAGAACTGATGCAATTTTATCTTGAACAATTGGGTTAACAACAGTGTAACCTTCAGTTCTTTGTTTGTAAAACAATTCTGGAGCACGAGCCAGGTTTAGAATTCGATCCAGTAAAGGTTTTGGGATCACAAATGGTCGAAGCATTCCCTCATTTATATCCTTCCATGCATCTTCGACTTGGTGTTCTAATATCTGGTAAATTTGCTCCTCTTCCATCTGGCCAAATTCTTTCATGTAGCATTGTATTGAAGATGCTACATGGTCTCTACTACTCTGCTCATACTATAACAATGATATGCTAAAGTTAGAAAATTCTCTAACTCGGGTTGGGAAACTTATACTGAAACGAATATGTGTTTAAATCATAGTTACATGAAGCCCCAATACTATAATACAACTATGATTAGACTTTTTGGCCTTTATTCATCTATAAGATGTATTTTAAACTCTATTAATTGAAGTAGAGGCGTTCAAAACAAATCCTACGATTCGATTTTCACTTGACTTTGTAACAGAATTCGATTTGACTAGACTTATAAATGGATTTACAATTACGTAAAAAAGATGAATGAACACCTCTCATTCAAAGTGTCTAAGTGTTTGAAGTAGGATATAGCTATCCTCAAAAAAAAAAAAAAAGATGAAAGTAGGATATAGCTTTAAGCATGGTATTTTAATATGTAATATGGTGGGAGGGAATTAAGTTAAGTACCTTGGAGCCAGCAACATCATTCATGAGCCTGAAGATGGTTAGGGAAGCAGTGACTGGTTTAGGCATGGGATGCTGATACATCCATTCAAAGCTTTGTTTGGTGGCAATGGATCCCATCCCTAGAAATGAGGCAACGATGGCTACATTGTATGCAATTGTTACTCTTGCTACTTCCATATACTCTTCATATTTTGGTACGTGTTTTTCACGCCTCCATTTTGCTTCTTGAAGCCATGTTTTACATGTTCGTTTTAACTACAAAAATCAATCGTGTTAATAATACTAAAATTAATTATTCTTTTATAAAATAAAATATTTTTTTATTTACAGAGTTGGCTGAAATAATTAAGGGGCAGGCTAGCTAGATGATAATTAGTTTCAGGACCTTTTCTAAGAATTAAAAAATGATATTTTCTCTTCAATTAAACAAAATTTGATTTTCATAAAACGAAATTCTCTTCATTGTGAAGATGCTGTGCTTATTTTATAAAAAATATTGTCTTATGGTGAGACTATCTCTATTAGGCTGATCCATGTATATATTTAGTCTATTAAAGTCATCATTATTAAGCCTATCTCTATTAAGTTAATTCATGTATAGTTGACTCAAGAATCAAGAGTGTAACTATACATCTAACAAATCAGCAGTAAATGACGAAGAAGAACACTAATGGAGGAGGAAGAACATGTTGAATGGAAAAGGAAGGAGGTATTGAGTTTTAATGAAATGGTATAGGAGTAACATGGTCATTTCCATAATTAAAAGAAAATTAAACGTTTTTTGCTTTATAATGTTACGGTAGCTAATTTTTCAAGAGTTGAGTTCTATTTTGTGAAAAAAATTTTAAGAATTAATATCATTCGCCTTTTGCAATAATTGGTGCCTACCATATAAAATATTCCTTTATAATTTTAAAATGATAAATAAGATAAATGGACTAATTATATGACTCATCTTATAATGAGATGGTCTCATAAAGACGAACCAAAAATAATAAACTTGGAAGAGTTATAAGTTTTTATAAAATTTTAATTTCTTTGTTTTAAGTCACCTTCCACGTCACACATCTTAGTATTGGAATTTGCTATGGTTAAATCATGTTAAAATTATAAGGTATATAAATAACTAATTTAATTAAAAATTTATGTAGATGATTGAGACCTAATTCTATTTATAACACCGCCGTATACCTGCAATTTAATGTGATCTGCACCATATGACCTTCCTTCTTTAGCAAGTTCTTTCTCCACTTCTTCTACAGTTTCCAGAAGAACTTGATAACAACTGTTGAAGTATTGGGGCAATCGTGCTACGTAGCTATAATCCCATCTACAAATTCAATCACAGTTCATACAAATTCAATCACAATTTAATAAATATTTGCAATTGATTATGCAAATAAATAGAATACAAATGAAATAACGAACCTATTAACTGCTTCAACGAGAAGCTCAAGAATATCAAAGGTGCCATAAACATCAAATATATCGTCAAAAACTTGCAAAATCATCAAAATTTTGATGAAGATTTTTCTTGCATGAGAATATTGAGGTTCATAATAGCACCCCAATATCCAAAAATAGCCTTCCACCAATCTATCTCTTGTAAATGGTGACTTCTTGTACAATTCTTTCCACCAACTATACAAACAAAACAAATTAATTTCATCCATATTTATTGTATATAGTAAAATTCTTTAATTTGAGTTTCATACCATTGAATTATTAATCCAATCAAAAGCTTAAACTGATGGTTAATATTCTATAACTTATATAATATGTACACTAACACGCCCTGTCACATGAGAGTCGCTTGGGTTAGAAGTTTGCATGAGATATAACCCACTTGAATTTAAGGGGTAAGGTTGAGATTCGAATCCGTGACCTTTTTGTCACGTTGACTAATGGCTCTTGATACCATAATAAGGAACCAATTCAAACTAAAATCTAAAGCCGATAGTTAAGACCAGAATATGTCTAACAAAAATAACATTTAAAATGTCAAATAATTACCTTGTAACGTCTCGCAATTCCTTTTGATGCAATAATTGGAGTAAATTGAAGTCGGATTTGGCGAAATTAAGAAGAGAAATGTTGTGAGAAGCATGTTTTTGATAGAATGAGATGTAGTGTTTTGACTCAAGTCGAATAAATCCTTTGTGAAGAGGTTGGTAAAGAGCATGAGCTACTTGTTCACCCAATGGAGAACTCAAATTTTTTGACATTATTGTTTTAAGTTGAGTAGTTGCGTATGTTAAAGCTTCATCTAATATATCATCTCCATTGATTCTAACGTGACATGCCTCATACAAACTTAGAATACCTTCAACATCCCAATCCTTGAAGCCTCCTTCATCATCCTTAAACTTCTTGAAAACATCTGTTTAAATATCATACTTCATTATGTTACAACTTACAACATTGTTTGTCATTTGTCAAATTTTATGGTAGTTAAAAGTAATACAGCACGTCTTGTATGAGATCGTCTCACGGTGACACGGCCTCAAAACAAAAAGCCCATAAGTCAAAAATTTCTATTATTGGGCTATTTATTCATAGTATTTGGCATGTCTTACGGTGAGATCATCTCATACAAGAATTTGTGAAAGTAATAACAACCTTTTTAGACCTTTTTTCATGTATTCTCTTATGAAATTGAAGCTCAAACTAATATAAAATGATAAAAGCTAATATAAACTTACATCAAATCTTGTGACAGACTATCTCTCTAAGAGATGACTCTCTCACAAGTGGCCTTATTATATATAGATTATATAAAAAAAAAATTCGGTTGTTGCGCACTTACATAATTTGTGAATTAGGTGATGATAGTATGTGAAGTAAGTGCTATGATATATATAGTATGTGTTTATTGTATGTCAAGTAGATGTTTATTTGTTTTTGGTAAACACCTGCTTTATATCTTATAAACACCTCCTTCACATACACTAAAATTTGTAGTTACAATAATTGTAGTAGTGTTTATATTATTTATAGTAGGCCTTTTTTGCAGGTAAAATACTAAAATAGGTTTATCCTTTTTCGTAAATACCTACTCCACATAACTTATAGTTGAGATCCTTATGATAATTATAGTCTTTTTTTTCTCTTAAATATATATAGTTGCTAGATTAAACATATTTATAGTGGGTGTTAGAAGTAAGTTTGATAAGAATAAAAAGAGTAAAAAGTCAAACCAGAAGACACAGGAAAACCATGTTGCCTGAGAATACGAAAGAGAGTAGCAACATGGTAAATATCATCACATCCATCATCATAAGTCTCATACATTTCCTGTAAAGCTTCATCAATCTCTTTCTCAAAGTGATAAGCTACCCCAAGCCTTTCTATTGCTTCGATCAATTTTAGCTGATCTTTTCCATTTTTACCGCTGGAAACAAGCTCCTTCTTCACCTCTTCTCTTAGGCACTTATTTTCTTGTTCTTTTTTCAATTGAGTTGCCTATTAATCATAATATATTAAATATCATCATTTTTTTTTTATAGAAAAATAGTCTAACGATACACGCAAGCAAAATAGCACTACTCCATTTGTTAGGCTTCGCAACTACTTTTACAGACATATACTTCCTCCGGTTCCAACTTACTTTGCCACATTTTCCTTTTTACGTAGTTCAATGTTTCAAGAACCAACTCAATCAAAAGCTAAAGCTGATAGTTGAGTTTCTAAAATATGTTATATACTCTAACAAGATGTTAATCAGTTCATCAGAGCATTAGTGCCCAAGCAAAAGAATCTAATAAACAATTTTTAATTTTTTCAAATTACACTTTCACAATAACACTTGGCATCAATTACAAAATTTATTTGAGCATTCAAAAAACAAAACATCTCATACCACAATTTGCGAAATCATATTAGTTATTAAAGTTAATATACAAAACCCCATAATTATTAAACAAAAGAGTTGGAAAGTAAAACGATTTTTCCTATATATATATGCATTAAGTGCATAGGTTTAGTTTACTAAATAAGTAAATATGTATAATTTATTGAAATATAATTTGTAATATTTTCTAAATAAGCAATTGTAATAAATTTTCAAAGAATAAATAAATTTGATTTCAACAAATTTATATATTTTATGATCTAAACATATGCAGCTGATACAAGTTAAAAGAAACCGAAACCACAACAACAATTATTGAAAGAGTAGTAAAAGAAAGAGAATACCTGAGGCAAAGGAGTGAAGCGCAGAAACTGGTCACCCCAGAGAGATGGATGAAAGTAAGTTACAGTAGGCATCATTTTTCGTTATCTTCTTGTGATTGTATTTTGTATATTAATTTATGATTGGAAAATTCTAGGATTTTATGCTTTTTCCAATCACTACATGAATGGGTTTATATAAGATTAGAGAAGGGCAACTTAGGAATTCACTACCTTAAGGCGCTAAAGTCCATCTTTACTCAATCTGTACTTGGACTACTTGCGTTTTCGTAGACCCGACTTGTCTAAAAAAATCTATCCTGTCACCCTATTATTCTTGTCAGCTTTTTTTTTTAGTGATTTTTGATTTATTGGTGCATCAATTATTATTACTTTTATAATAATAAAAATTATTATTATTAATAGAAAATTTAGAAGAATAAAAAGTAATACTAATAGTTTAATTAGTATTATGATGTTGCCCCATAGATCTATCACCTTACCAACACTATAAAAATTGTCATCTATATCAATAGTTTTGGCAATTGGTAACTTTGCATTTTTTGATATTGAGGTAAGACTAGACTCCATAATAATAAGGAGGAATATTAATACTGTGGATCGTTGGTGAGAATTGAAATCTTGTTATAATTTGTAATGCAAAAGTAAAAGCTAATAAATTCTCACATTTGTTTGATTTAAAAGTATTTGATAGTGGTGATTATTTGTTTTTAATGTTTAGTGAAAAGTGAATAGAAAAAAGACTATAAAGTTCATAATAAATATGTGGATAAGATTAAAAGCAAATAAATTTTATTTTTGATTCTGCCTAGGTCATGATTTCAATCGTCTGATTAAAAGCTTATTAACATTATTCACACCAAAACTTGGCCAAGACCGTCTCAAATTGAGACTAAGAGTGGGTCGGCCCAATTTCGCGCGCGTGTATTGCACCCGTTTAGTTCCCTCCAAGTTTTTTTTTCTTTAAATTTTTTAATCAAATTCAAATTTTGAGTGATTTGACGATTCAATTTCAATATCATCATTATTTGTTTTAGTTTTTTCCTTCCTTTCATAACTTCCCTCATCAAAACTTTTCATGTTCTCTCATTCCTCCATTTTCGTTTTCTTCATACTCTCGTCTTCTTCCATTGCTGGTGTACTGGTAATCTTCTTATTGAATTTCTTTCTTTTTTATGTTTTTGTATGTCTAGATTGTGTTTTATATTTTCGTCTTCGTTTTTTTTTGGGATTTTTAATCTGTTGATTTTCATCATTTTGTTATTTTTCATGTTGATTTCGTTTTTATTCTTGTTTTTGTATGTCGTTTTTGTATTATTTCTTTTTTCTTCGTGTTCATCTCTGTTTTAGATTTTTTTTTCCTTCCATTGCTTCTTTAAATTGCTAAAGGACTTAAACAAATGATTCAACTTTCTCATCTGCTATGAACGCACATCCAAACATTGTAGTGTTCCAATGGTTATTTATTCCAACCAGTGGTAAATGTATAAAGTTGTATTTGTTTGTACAATATGTTGTATCAATAATAACAACATCCCCATAAATTCTGAAATCTTCCTTCATTAATAAATCGCACCAAAAGAGTGTAAGTTTTGCTTCATCATCAAGTTTCATGTTCCAAAAGAAACCATTGTCTTTCTGTGCCAACATAATCAATTTCTTGATCACAGTTTGAGCATCCCCACCCTCAATTTCCTTCATTCTCAATCTATTCAAATAGTTTAGATGACCTCTTAAAGTATGTCCTATACACTCCGTCCCTTCAGCATGCTTAGCCAAATATTTGTACGTTATAGTAGGCCTTACTTGTGCATCTTCAAAACCTTCAATGGTTTCCATTCTTTCCTTTAAAGTTATTGTCCTCTCAAATCTTTGCAAGTATTGCCATTCCACTCTCACTAACGTATGGTTATGTGATACAACATGTTGTTTGACAAAGATGTCTCCACTGTATACATCGAGTTTAATCCTTATGTGTGCATCACATCCACATCTTTTAATTGGAACTAGCTTTCTCTTGGCATTTTGTCGTTTATTTTCTTTGTTTTCTATCTCTGTAGTTTCTTGTTTAGAACAAACGAAGTATTGTTCATGTATAACACCATCTATTTTCCTTATTGTGGATTCCAAACACTAAACCCTGTTGCTCTAGCATGATCATGATACAATAATTCAAGGTCCTCCCAAGCGCTTGCTCTCATGCCCTCTAATGAACCTCTTATGTCAAACTCCCTCTTTTCAGTCAAAGGTTCAGTGTGCAAGCATTCTATAGCAGTTGTTGTAACTGAAATTTACACAATTATTGAACTTATTGAATGCTTTATATTGACAATTGACATTTTGTAATGTAACTCAATTGTTTGCTTATAATATTCAATTATCTATATAAAAATAGATCTTCGCACTGAATAGAGACATTGCATAACATCAATGTAAAATTGAGTAATTTAGAAGTACAATTGGAATATATAAAATATTAATTTAATATGTTAGTTTTTAAACTGAGACATTTAAATTGGCATTTGTAATCTATGAACCTATATTGGATCACAGAGAATTCATTGAACACTTTATGCTTAAAATTAAATAATTTAGAACTATAATTGATATATATAAAATATCAATTTAATATGTTAGTTTTTAAACTAAGACATTTAAATTGACATTTGGAATCTATGAATCCATATTGAACAATAGAGAATTCGTTGAACACTTTATGCTTAAAATTGAACACTTTAATAGCAAAATTGATCATATTTGTATCAATCATATTAATCTCGACATTATCTTCTTCATTTTCACCATAAACCACCATCATCTGTTCATTATCAGTCGTCAAATCTGTAAACAACACATTATCAATTATACATCTTTAAATACCATCATTTCACATACGATTTTTGTAATATTACCTTCATCGTCAATATATCTTCGTGATGTTTGTAATGTCATTTCTATGTCGAATTCAATTATTAAATCTTCCATTACAGACATTTTTTATGTTTTCTGAAGTTAAAATGTTGGTTCTTTGATTGAAAGAAAGAATTTCAGAGATTTTCGAAAGAATTGAAGAGAAAATCTATTTTGATTTGTTTCCTAAGTCGTGTGTGTGTTTTGGCGGTTTTGAAAAATGGGTTTTCTTGATTACCGTTTTTAAATTGGACAGTTTTTATATTTTTCTATTTTCCTTTTTTTAATTGATAATTAAAGATGGGTTGGAATGTTTGTGCTGGACTCAATTTGAGACGGTCTCGGCCAAGACCAGCCTTATTATTAATTTGTGTAATACTCCCTCCATCCCTTTTTGTTTGTTCACTTTACCTTTTGCACGCATTTTTTAGCAAATTTTAAGTTTTAATATGTCTAAGTACGCATTATAAAAAATTATAAAAATTATATATTAAAAACTTTATATCAAGACAAATATATCAAGATTTCATATGAATATATTTTATCTTTAATATATACTTAAAAAATCTAATTTAAATTTCTCTTTCTTAAAGTGGATAAACTTAAAGTGGACAAATAAAAAAGAACCAAAAGTTAACATTGATCAAAAATAGTTTCCCAGAAAAATTAAAGTGTATATAGGACTAGACTTGCCTAGGCTTTGACCAGAGTAATCAATTAAAAAAGCGTACTATTAATTAGAAAAATGATCTAAAATAATTAACTTTTTATTGATTTTCTTAAAATAATCTTAAATTCTGATTAATCATAACTAATTTATTGTCACTTATCTAAGAATATTATTGCCCAAATGGTAACCGATTTTTGCAGGTTAATTAATTGCTATGATAAAAAAGAAAAATATAATAAAAAAATCAAAAATATTAAAAATCAAAAGTTAAAATTAAAAAACTTGATTTCTTTTTTTAATTTTTTATAATTTTTCAATTTTCTTATAATTTAATATTGTATTTTTGTTTACTTTTTTTATGCAAAATGACTTGATGTATAGGTAAGAGGTTACTTTGATACATTCTTAGCAAGAACCTCTTATAGTTGGAATTATTCACGATTAATCAAAAGTTTGGATTTTATAGGAAAATCAGTAAAAGATTGAATTATTTTAGGTAATTTTTTTACTAATTATTAAAATAAAAATTACATTTAAATTAGTTTATTTCACATGTAAATATGAGTGTTTGACATACCTCTTACTAATATTTTGGGTTGGATTAGTATAATGAAGTGGTGACTTTCACCCTAGAGTAGTATCAAGTGAGAATATTTGTAGATGTGATAAAAATTTAAAATAAAATGTGATGTTATGATCAAAGTTTTGACTTAAAATAAAATAGTATAAGTCACATATTTAAAAATAAAACTAGAGCAAATAAATAAGAACTAGTGTAGAAATTCGTGTAATATACGATTTTTCAATATTGACATACATAAACATGTAATATTAAAAAAATAATTTCAGAGATATTATGCAGTAGAAATACTTAATTTCGATATGTATAAATTAACTCTTTAGTTTTGAAAATTGTTAACAATATATTATGCAACATATTATATTTTCTAATTCACTCAATTAATTATAAATAAATGCTAGTCAAATTTACTTAAATGGTACAGATATTGGTCGAGATCAAATGTTAAGTTATTATTTTTGCCAATAAATTAGTTTCATGCGGTAAACTCTCTTTAGTGCGACACTTGAAATTTTCCAAGTTATTTAGTATAATGTATTAGATGTTGGAAGGATTTACTCACCCCCTCTCATGGTTTTTGCTAATTTTTGTTACATTTTTATTTTTTGTTATGACTTAAATTCTTTGATTCCTTTCCCGTAAATTATATTCCTTATGTTTCTCTGAACTTACATGACTACTAGTTTGTCTTAACCATTTTGCGTCATTTTTTTTGGCAATAGTCTTATTCTCTTTATTTTATCCCGGCCCATCCACAAACTTATAGTATGTTTTCATCTTAGTCACTCAATCTTTCATCAACTTGTTTTGTCTTATTCTTCAACTTAATTTTTATTTCTATTTCCACATGTGTTACTACTTGTGCAAAATAAGAGGAAGAATCTCTTTCTTGGTTTCTAAAAACACTATTTCCCTTTGGCAAATGCGATGTATAGTATTTGAACAACAATTAGGGCATGCTTGAATTAGATGTAAATATTTAAGGGGTAAAAAAAGTCAAAGTTAGAAAACATAGTTGATAAATAAAAAATTAGTTAAATTTGATTGTTGTAAAGGTAGAAGAATGGTTGCAAAGTAATGAAAAATGAAAGGAGCTCTCAATTTTGTAGGGTAAATATTTATCTTAGAGGAGGGTGGTACAATGTATTACCTTCATAATAGGGGAAATCATCTTCTTTTTTCCTTTATTATTTTTATTTTATGCTCATTTTACCTCTTTAACAACTATTTTAATTATTTCAAATATATCTCTATTTGCTTTCATTTTATTTGTTTAATTTTATTTTTCCCCTAATATATTTACCTCAAATCCAAACAATCCCTTAAAAAAGAAGTGATTTGACACGAAATAATTGATGGGTTTATCCAATATGAGAAGTCAATTTAATCCACTCTCCAACGTCATTGTATAATTCTGGTACTTGTCATTAAATGCTGTGTTCATCTCCGGCCAAATTTGACTCCTTTATATCTGGCCGACAATAACAAAAGCCATCAAGCAACAACATTTGATCGCCAAAGAAGAATTTTTTTACAGGTTCAAAAATGAGAATAAAGTAAAAATTGAACATAAAATATTATTTGAAATATATAATATTTATTTTAATTGAAATAAGATATGATTTTTAAAGGAAGAAAATTTTTAGGCTTTACAATTTGTGAATTAGTATTTCTCCCTATTAAATAATTTTATCATTTTAACTTATAATGTTTAACTTTGAAAATATTGATGTAGAAATTAATAGACATGATCAAGTGAATTAATCATTCTCTTTCCATTCTTAATAGTTCCCACAATGAATTTTCACGGGTTTTAAGAAAAATATAATTTTTTTAGATGGTGAATATATTATTTTAATAACAGCTCGTCTTGTATGAGACCGTTTCACCATGAGACAGATCCATATAGTAGTTTATTTCTTCAATTTATTACTTCAAAATCATATGTAATCGTTTTAAAGTTATATGTAACCATTCTAAGACTATACAAAGATATTAAAATTATAAGTGATCATTTTAACGTTATATGTGATCATTTTAAGACAAAAAATGTATATTGGGCCAGTCCAATAGAGATGGTCTCACTGTGAGACCGTCTAATTTAAGAATTAGTGTTTTAATAAATAATCAATTTCATGGAGAAAAAAATAGAGACCATAAACATTTTAAAAAATTCGTAGAAAAAATATGGTGACCATAAGCAATATATAAATGTTAAAATAAAGTTAATAGAAGATATATGAGGACCATAATTATTATTAAATTATTAAAATGAGGATGGATAAGGTTAAGTTTATTTAAAAAATTTAAATAAATAAAAAGATTTTATATGAAAATAATAAATGAAAAAACTCAAAATGGCAAATGATTTAACGAACGAAGGGAGTATATTTTTTTATAGCCTTAAATTTAATTTTAAAATATCAATTTTTGTAATATGTACTCTTTATAATAAAATATAATACATTCATTTCGTTTTACCCGCTTGATAAGGGTTTTACAAAAAAATTGAGAAATAAAAAACTGCAAAAAAATTGAGAAATAAAAAACTATTATAATCTCTAAAAAAAGCGGTGTAAAAATTAATGATGTATAGATAAGAAAAAAGAGTATAGACATTATAGATATGTACATAGTTATTTATTCACCAAAAATAATAATGTAACAAATAGAATATAACGTTTAAAAAAAATTAATAATTATAATATAATGAGAAAGTATACGTTAAAGATTAAAATCTAAACAAGTGAAAGTAAAAATGGTGAAAATGATTCTTGAGAGTGTATTACTCATCCGCCAAAACTATTCACGAATGGAGCGAAGCTTGATGTTATAGTTGTCAAAATAGACCATTCATTGAAAAGAGGTAAAAACCTCACTTAACGATCATAAATTAAGGTTTAAGTTGGACGTTTATGTTATGTCAAAGTTTAGAACCAAATAAAGCAATATAATGATAGATGGCAAAAATAAAGTAAATAATTAAGACACGTATTTAAGGTGGTTCATCAATCAAAAGGCTACATTCACTATCTAGCTTAGGATTATATTATATGTTTAAACGAGATAAAGAAATTTAATAGGAATTACAAGTGGAGGATTAGTGTAATAAGAGAGAAGCTAATTAGGGAGAAACTAAGCAAGATAGAATAGCTCTACACAATGAGACTATTGGGGCACCAAATAGCATAAATATAAGTGAGTAAATATAGGGGATAAGAGTAATAAAACAATGGGCCGCAACTGAAGAAGAAAAATGAGGCAGAAACAACAAGGTTGCTGCCTGCTCGTCCGAGCGAATGCCATGCTCGTTCAAGCAGGTGCAGTTCAGCACCTTCTGTGTGCGTTTTTGCCTTCCACATGTCCTATGGTCCCCTACTTCATTACTCCTCCTTGTACTCTTGTCTATGCTTCTGAAATGAGGTGTGCTACAAATCTTAAACATTTCCATCCCAAGTCTCCACTACCATTGTATAATGTAGTATGGTACTTCTTGATTCTCATCCAACCAATCACAAGGATGATATTTTGTCCTCTTCTTGTTTACACTAACTAGCTAGATTATTATCTTAATCTTGTTTTGATTACTTGGTGAACAAAAATCATCAATAATCCTAACACAACAATGGCAAGAAAAGACATCACATACAAACTTTGTTCAAATTGGGGTCACCGTGAGACCGTCTCATTTGATAATTTGTGTAAAAGTCAATAGAAACTAGGAAGACCTTTAAAAGGGTAAAATATACTTGCGTTTTGATCTCAAGTTGTAACACCCCGTTAATGTCATCTAAATAAATAATTATTTAATATATTTTAGACGATTAAAAATATAAATACGTATATTTTATTTCGTTCAACTCGGACTATTACACAAGTGATTACTTACAATCTTAAAGTAAGCCATTAAAACTTCAAAGTGATCACTTATATTTTTTATCATTTCTATTAGGCTAGTTCAATATATAGTACTTTTAATCTCCAGCGATTACTGACAATCTTAAAGGTGATGTATAATAACTTCAAAGTAATCGCTTATATTTTTGTTGTCATCTTTTTTATCATCATTAAAATAATTACTTATAATATTAAAGTGATTACTTACTATTTTCAAGTGATCAACTACGTGATCACATATAATCTTAAATTGATTAATTATAAAATTAATATGATCACTTACAGTTTTAAAGTGAAACTTCTAATAACATTAGAATGACTACTTATAATCTTAAAATAATTAATTAGAAAAATAAATCAATGGAATAAACCCATCTCATGAATTAAACAGTGTCGTAAAAAACTTGCTAATAATAAATAAGCGAAATTTTAAGAAACAAACAGAGCAACTTGTAAAAGTCAACCATCTAAAGATGATATTTTTAGAATTAAAATTTTCGAACAACATAAATCAAAGTTACATTAAACATATAGGTTGACTTGTGAAAAAAAATAAAATATATAAAACAAAAATAAAATCAATCGGGATACTTGAGTCAAATTTTCTTTCTCAATCTTTAAAAATGCCACCCTTTTAATTTTGTTTTCACTTTTTTTATTGAAATTATTAAAGTGCCTTTTAATATATTTTTAATTATAAAATCAACCATTATTATTATTAAATTAAAGTTATTTATAATGATTAAATTAAAATAAAAATATTAATTTTAACTAAGAAAACCATTTTTTAGAATAGGAAAATAAATCTCGTCACACGTTTTGTGCTGAAATTTGATATATGTTCACTTTTTTGCCATAACTTTTGATAGGAAAATCACATTAATTCAATGTTTACGAAAATAGAACCTAGACTTCAAGATCTTTCCAATGATATATTATATGCCCGATTCTGATAACCGAGCGAAAAATGACGATCGTTTAATATTTGCTTATTCTGAAATTTGATAAATATTCAATCTTTTAACCATAACTTTTTATATAAAAATTAAATTAATGCAAGGTTTGCGGCATTTGAAATTAGACTTTAATAGCTTTCTAACGATATATTATATGCCTAATTTCAATAATCGAGCGAGAAATGCAACCGTTTAAAGTTTGCAGTGATTTTTAATATTACATCCAGTCGCGTAATACGCTCAACCAAACCGAGGTATGGTCGCGTGAAACACGCGACCGGACCGCGGTGGAGTCGCATAAAACACACGACTTTACGCAGCTCTACTGCAATACAGTCGCGTGTTTTACGCAACCATACCGCGGTCCGGTGTGTTTTACGCGATTAGATGGAGAGATAAAATTATGAAAAGTCACTAAGGGTAAACTTGGAATATCATTATATAAAGGGTTATGACACAATAAAAAAGCTATTAGTCTTTTGAGAGATTGTCTCTTTGAGAGACATATCTCAAGTCCAGCCCATTAAAGATTAATGTCTACTTATCGTATTTTTAATGTCTACTTACATTATTTTTAATGTTTACTCACTGTATTCTTAATGTCTACTTTCAATTTCCTAAATGTCTCTACATCATTCTTAATGCCTATTTACAATATTTTAAAAAATAAAATAAACCGACCCAATTAAAAATCATCTCTTAAAGAGACCATCTCTCGAAAGAATTTACGATTAAAAAAAAGCGCGGCCTTTAATAATGTCCAAGTTGTTTAATGCATTATAGTGTCAAATTTATATCTGTCTAGTTATGAACAAGTTGTATAATGCTTTAATTATTACTCCCTCCAACACTAACGTCACATTTATTTTATGTCCTCTATCGAATGTACTTATTCAATTCTTAATATTTTTAATTGTGCATTATTAAAAATTATGGAAAGTTTATATGAATAATCCTTGCATTGAGACGAATCAAACAAGATCCCACATAACTATATTTTAACTTGTAAATTAATAATTAAATATAAATAAGAGTAAGAGATGAATAATGTCCGAAAAGCAAAAAGCAAATATGATGTTAGCATTGAATTCGAGAGAGTAGATTATAGATTGCATGGAAGTATACATTTATGATTTATCCTTATCAATTTTGACTTGTGATTATTGATAGAAGTACCGAATTGGAGTTGTAGCGTCAACGTCTTATTAATATTCGTATCCCTTCCGTGCCAAGTAATTTGAATATAAATTATAATTTTAAAATTTAAACACTAATTATCCTTTAATTAAATAAAAATGAAATGTCATAAATTTAATGTTAATAATTCATTACAATAATTTGAAAATACATTATATTAATTTATTTGCATTTAAATAAATACATGCAATACAAATAGTGCCAAAATCATTCATATATATATATATATATATATATATATATATATATATATATATATATATATATATATATATATATATATATATATATATATATATATATATTTCACGGTTATCATATAATATAACGTTGGAGATTTGGAAGTCTAATTTCCAATGCTGCAAACCTTGCGTTAATACGATCTCTCTATCAAAAGTTATGACTAAAAGAGTAGACATATATCAAATTTTATCACAAAACTTTGTCTTATAAACTCTTCTACTCTTTTGCTCATTTTCTTTGTAGAATATCTTTACCCAAGCTAAAATCTCCTCAGTGAACTCCGATATCATTAAAATCATAAGAACTATTCTTAAAATAATTAAAACCACTCAAATCAACATGAATAACCAAAACGGGTAAAGTAGCATAAATCTTCAAAATAAGCACGAAATTACTAACGACCATCATTAAGGAGTATAAAATGATATAAATAAGTGCAAATAATTGTACTTATTAAACTCCACCATGGTTAACATTTACTCGTCCTCGAGCAAACAAAGGTGAATAATGAAAAATCAAGGCTAAGACATGGTCTTCAAATCCTAAAACACTTATGCCTCCCTTCCTAAACTTCTCTAATTCTCGGTGTTTGCCAAGAGTCTAAATATCTTTTCCACATACCCCCTTCGATTGGCTAATTCTAACACAACTCAAATAAGAGTACAAACAGAAAGTACTCAAATTTCATTGTCCATTACGATCTAATCGATAATTGCTTGATTACGAGTAAGAATAGCTGATTGCTCAGCCAAATGTTCATTCATTATTGCAAATAGCTCGATCATTGCTGATTCTATTCTAGAATGAAAATTTTGACGTTTTTCAACTTCAACATGCAAACACTGAGCAGACATATTGCAAAAGAAGTCCTAACGATAACTATCATCCATGTTAAGTATCTGAGCATTTCCCATATAGTTGGCTAGACTCTAAGACTCGGGGTTCAACCCCTCTAATATCACATGGCCTAAATCCTCATAGAAAAAAGCATTACCACAAGAGGCCAAGTACTCCACATAATCTTGAAATCTAGAGAAATATGCGTGGAATTACTCACCTTGATATTGCGGAAAAGAGAATATAGCCATGGATAAATATGTAAAACATAATTAAAAAGACAAATTATTTACACACCACAAGAAAGCAATATATGCAATAAAAATTAACAAATTAATTACCTGTCGCTTCCCCGGCAACGGCGCCAAAAAACTTGATGTGCAAGTTTTATTTAATCGCAAGTGCACGTCTGATAGGTGCAAATTTAAATAACCGCAAGCCCACGGTGTACGTGTAGCTACGGGTCGAACATAAGGAGGCGAGTTAACTAATTTTTTTGCCTTATGACTACAAGACACGGATTAACAAGTAGTTTGGTTGAGAAACTAATACTACAATGCAAATAAAACTAAAAATTAAAGCTAAGACAATGATTAGTATGAGAATAATAATAATAGTAATAAGACGAATTCTAGGGCATCGAGAATCGCCTAATTCTAACACAGGGATCAATTACTCTCATAATTGTATGAATTTGAGTCATTGGCGTAATTAAATGTGATCTAATTAACCTCAAGCTTCCGCTCTATTGATCAATATCGGTTTAAGACCTTATTAGCGTTAATTCTCAAACTTCCGTTTTAGGCTAAACTAGTAGGAATTTAACTTAAATATATCTCAATCTTAAATTAGTCCTAATCTCAAACTTTCGTTTTATTAAAAAGGTTAATAAAGATATTTAAACTAAGATTCATCAAGTATAAGTTTAATCATAGACCCAAATTTCACACAATTAATAAAAATGCAAATCATGACAAATGATGACTTAATAAAAATACTAAACATAAAACGATGAATGATTTTAATGCACAGAGATAAATAATAAAGCGATGAACAAAGAGAACTTACTAATTGCAAAGAGCGAGAATATAAATTGTAAGAGGAATTAATGTAACAACGAAGTTTTGCAAAAAATTTTAAGGAACAAAAATAATTCTCAAGATTAAAAACTAAAAACTGCTACTAAAAACTGATAAAATTCATCCCCTAAAAATAAAATAACTGCCACTATAAATAGTGGTTCCAAAAATAATTGTCGAACGCATGACGACGACTCGTGACATCAGGAGCGATGAGTCGTCGCTTTGCTATTGCCTGGATTATGTGACTTCAGTGAGTTGGCGACGAGTCGTGGCAATATTCGAGAGAGACGTGGCATGGGCGACGAGTCGTGGCATCAAGAGCGACGAGTCGTGGCTTTGGCACTGGACTATAATGCTGAGATCAGTAGGTGTGCGACGAGTCATGGCATTTGCGGGACGACTCGTCGCTTTTGTTCTGGACTGTAATGCTGAGTGACGAGTCGTGGCTTTTTTTGGCATGGTTTAGCTACGAATTGTTTCTTCCCCTTGGAGCATGTTTGGCTCGATCTCTTCACTTCTTTTAGGGGTCTTAAGCCATTTCTCTAGAACTTCACCCTCTTATCACCCCCGGGACCTAATAAAACTTCGATTCCTCCTCAAAAATTACATAAAATACATCATCGAGCATATGAGACAAAAACGTCAAATATCACCTACAACACTACCTAAAACTCACTAAAACATCACATAAGGAGCATAAAATTAACACAAATGAGTGCAAATAATTGCACTCATCATCGTCATACATGTAGATGCGAGTCGAACACAAGGAAGTTAGGACAAGAAACTTGTTAATCTCTACTAATTATATTACTTGAGGAGAAAAATAATGGATTGGTTTTTGACTAATAGACTTAGAATGCATTGAATCTATGGATTAAAACTATATGATTAAAGATCTAGGGTGTCGATAATCCCATAAATTCTTGTATGATCAAACACTTATTAGTGCTTATGAAATGACGGATTAATTATGTGATTAAATATGATCTTGTTAATCTCAAACTCTTGTTCTGTTGATTAACTATTTGATTTAGACCCTATTAATTTGATTCTCACACGCTAGTTTTATTGAACGAATTAATAAGAATTTAACTAAAATTTACCCTAAAACAAAGTTGATCCTAATTTCACACGCTGGTTCTATTGACTAGTTCAATAAAGCATATTTAATTTAAGGTTATTGGCACAATTCAATCACTTTAATTCTAATTTCATAGACACATTTAATAATCAAAATCATACTTGAATTATAGTTTAAACCCTAGCCTTAGAAAATGGATCTACTCACTATTCATGATAAAAACAATAAATAAAAACCCTAGAATGACACTAAGAATGATAAAAGATGATAACAATAAAATTTGCAAAGATAAACAATAATTAAACTATGAGACACACAATTAAAGATCCGAGAGACAAAAATAGGAAGAACAATACTACTTTTATTAAATGACAATTTCTAAGAAAACAATTAAGTATGACAAGGAAACATTAAACTAATATAAATTTGATAATGAAAGATTAAACTAATAATGAGAAAGTAAATCAAAGACAAGAAATTAAAACGACAAGAAATTAAAAGCTTATAAGAATTAAAAATAGTGTTCTATGGACGAAGATAAAAAAACAAGGAGGAGGAAGGAGAAGAGGTTTTTAATCTCCCTCCTTGTGCTCCTCAAAGGAGGCTTAGCCTAATTCCCCTTTCTTAAACACTCCATTAACCCTAGGAACTTAGTTAAACAAAGATAAATAAAATAATACAAAATTAAGGTAATGAAAAAATAGGCTACATGGAATCCAGAAGAAAAAACCTACTCGGGGTCCACTTTCTCAACCAGGAAGCCGAGTCGGCTTTTTTGGTCGACAATTTCAGCAAACTTCAGACGATCGTCATTTCTTGCTCGATTATCGAAATCGGGCACATAGTATACTGTTGGAAAGCTCTTGAAATCTAGTTTCCAATGCCGTAAATCTTATATTAATACAATCTTCCTATCAAAAGTTATGACCAAAAGAGTAGACATGTATTAAATTTCATCACTTTTACATTATAAACAATCTTCTAATACTCTTTTGCTCATTTTCTTTGTAGAGAATTTTCACTCAAGCTAAAATTTCCTTAGTAAACTCTGTTATTATTAAAACCATAAGAATTATGCTTAAAACAAAATTAAAACCACTCAAAATCAACATGTATAACCAAAACGGGCAAAGTAACATACATCGTCAAAATAAGCATGAAATTACTAACAACAACCATCATTAAGGAGTATAAAATGATATAAATAAGTGCAAATAATTACATTTATCACAATACACCCCTTTTCAGTTGCCTGACATAAATTGTTATAGTTTTCAGCATGTAGAGACGTTTGTTTGTTACATAAATAGCTCAAACGTTTAGTAAGAAATCAGCTATGGAGGGAGTATGTATGTATTTATTATTTATATATATCTTAAAAATTTTAATTAAATTTCTCTCTATAAAATAAAATATTTTAAACTGAAAGAATAATAAAAAATGGAGGGAGTATATGTGAAAATGAATAACTGCTGAAATATATTAATTGAAAGATAAAATTGGTAACCGTATAATGCATTAATGCCACAATCAATATAAAAATTATTTACAGAAATCCTTACAATAAAATTGTTTTCTGTTATATAAAATGGAAGACAATATTGGCAACTGCAAAACGACAATCAATCAATATATAATTTTCTTGAATATATATCTTTGCAATTTTCCTACTTAAAAATCACCAAATGGTAATTTAGAAGATATTAAGTGATGGAAGACAATATTGGTAACCGTAAAATACAACAAATTTAGGGTTAAAAATTAGTTAAGGTAAATTAATGCCAAAATTAATTATTACTCCCTCCGTTCCTTTTTGATCTTCCACATTACTATAACGGGTAGTTTCAAAAGTTCTTCCACTTTAGAATACTTTCTATTTTTAGAAAGTTTTTATCTCACTTTTACCCCTTATAATCCCCTTTTCTTTTAATGTACCCATTTTCTTTTATTTATAATTATTTTCTCTCTCATACTTCCAATACAATCATTACTTCACACTACTATTTAATTAAAATAATACCCACTACAACCTCATACTTCCAATACAATCATTACTTCCCACTATTATATAATTAAAATAATACCCACTACCACCAAAGATTCTCTTTTTCTTAATCTTTGTGAAATACCCAAATAGGAAGAACAAATAGGAACGGAGGGAGTATATTCTTTAAAGTTTGAAAGTTCTAAATGATGATATTTTCTTAATTTTGAGGTTAAACTTGGTAGATAATTTTACTATGATGGTAATATATATAGCCACCAATTTAGGCTAAAAACTTTTTTAATCGAAATTTTCTTAATTAAAATTTCTAATTTTACTATGATGGTAATATATATAGCCACCAATTTAGGCTAAAAACATTTTTAATCGAAATTTTCTTAATTAAAATTTCTAATTTTACTATGATGGTAATATATATATAGCCACCAATTTAGGCTAAAAACTTTTTTAATCGAAATTTTCTTAATTAAAAATTTCTAATTTTACTATGATGGTAATATATATAGCCACCAATTTAGGCTAAAAACTTTTTTAATCGAAATTTTCTTAATTAAAATTTCTAATTTTACTATGATGGTAATATATATAGCCACCAATTTAGGCTAAAAACTTTTTTAATCGAAATTTTCTTAATTAAAATTTCTAATTTTACTATGATGGTAATATATATAGCCACCAATTTAGGCTAAAAACTTTTTTAATCGAAATTTTCTTAATTAAAATTTCTAATTTTACTATGATGGTAACGTATATAGCCACCAATTTAGGATTTAATTGAAATTTTCTTAATTAAAAATGAGGTAGTATGTTTAGGCGGCAAAAGTTTTATTCATAGATTGACATGCATGCACTTGGTAACTTCTTTAGTTATAACTGGTATATGTTTCCGTGCAAGGTATAGAGGTGCAACTTTGTTAATTTAATTTATATGAAATATTTTTATTATATATTCGTAAATAATTTTATTAACAAAAAAAATTTTAGTAAAATGAATGTATTTTTATTTATCAAAACTATTTTTACTCATAAATAATTTTAACTAATAAAATTTTTCTTTATTTAGTAAATTAATTATTTTTAGTAAACATTAATTCATAGTATACCAAACAGAATCCCTTCTATGAAATGAAAATACAATATGACTATAAACAAACACTTTATTCATGATATGCTCCAAATACAATTACTAAAACATTTCAGGTTACAGTGGGAAATGTTATAAATAAAAGTGATACGTGTAATATTCTTTTACTGTGTAGAATGAATTATTAAGGTAATTAAAACGCAAGAATTAATTATTATATTATTTAAATTTCAAAGTAATAATGGATGATTTTTTTAATTTTAATGTCAAATGTGGTAGGTAATTTTACTATGATGGTCACCATACATAGTCATCAGTTTAGGCTAGAAACTTTCTTAATTGAAATTTTATTTATTAAAAATTTTAAGTTTTGCTATGATGGTAACAATATAGCCACCAATTTATGGTAAAAACTTTCTTAATTGAAATTTTCATAATTAAAATTACCTAATGGAGAGATAATACGTTTAGGGGGCAAAACTTTTATTCTTAGATTGCCACGTGTGCAAGTGGTAACTTCTCTAGTTATAGTTAATTAATTAATTAATAATTTTCTTCTATGAACTTTGATGTTTAAATTTTATTTTGTACATACAAAAAGAAGTTATAAATACATAATTATAAAATGATAGTTAAACATTATTATAATTTGCATAAATATGTAATTTTAACTTCTACACCAATTAGAACTTTGTAAAATATTAATATAAACATAAATAATAAAAGAGAAAAACTTGTTGATTAGACATAATGAAATTTCATAGAATAAAACTACTCATAATTAATTTTTGTACAAAATCATGTCTAATACTCTTTCTTTTCCTTTTTATTTGTCCATTTTACTTTTTACACAATTTTCAAAATAAATTTTAAGCATTAATATTTCTAAACACCAATCATAAAAAACTATAAAATTGTATAATAAAAACTTTGCATGTGAATAAATATTATCTTTAATATATACCTCTAAAATATTGTTTAAATTTCTCAATCCAAAGTGAAAACTTCTTAATAGTGTACATTTGACACTTGTAGGAGGATAGAGCACATTTACTCAAACATTGAGTAGTGACAGCTTTTTAAGTATACTTGTATAAAACTCGTGCAATGTATGAATTTTTAGTTTAAATATCTATATACAAATGTAATCTTTAGGAATATACCATAATAAACTTACTATATAAACTAAAGATGCAGTAGTAATTGTTAAAATATTGTGATATGTTATTGTTTATTTGTGTAACAACTTAAATTTTGTAGATGATATGATATGATGTTATTTTAAAACCTTTTTATATCATTCTATACTAAAAAATTTCTAGGTGATTAATTTTATAAATGTTCAAATTCTTTAGTTTATAAAGATGATAAATTTAAGGTATGTAATAAGTTCAAATTAATTATTTATCAAACATAGCTTAATATTAGCCATAATTATTCGATTTATTTTATTTTATTTTTAAAAATGGTCAATTAGTTAGTTTATTTATTTTATTTGCCATGTAAGGGCTACATGAGGGTTACACGTGAAAGTTTTTGATTTTTTATTAAATAGTATTATACTATGATAGGATATGATGTTATTTTAGAACCTTTTTATATCATTCTATGTTACTAAAATTTCTAGCTGATTAATTTTATAAATGTTCAAATTCTTTAGTTTATAAAGATGATAAATTTAACGTATGTAATAAGTTCAAATCAATTATTTATTTAATATAGCTCAATCTTAGCCATAAATTTTCGATTTATTTTGTTTTTAAAAATGGTCGGTTAGTCAGTTTAGTTAATTTTTGCAAGAGCTAATAACAACAAGTTTATTAATTTTATTTTCTATGTAAGGATTCATCAACCAATAGAAACATTCTATTTAACGGGGCTACATGAAGCTGACACGTGGAATTTTTCGTTCTTTTTAAATAGTATAATTTAAAAAAAATGGTCTATTAGTTAATTTAGTTAATTTTTGAAAGAGCTAATAATAATAGGTTTACTAATTTTATTTGCCAAGTAGGTAAACATCAACCAATAGAAACTTTTTAATGTAAGATATCATTGTGATTTGAGGTGTTTAATATAGCTTTTTAATGTAAGATATCACTTTAAGACTATAAATAATCATTTAAGTTCATCGCTTACAACTTTAAGGTCTTAAGTCATCACTTTAAGGCTATAAGTAGTCATTTTATGGTGATCAAATGCAACTTTAAATTCAGTACGTATAAAAATAGGTAATTAATTTAACAATGTAAGTCATTACTTTAAGGTGATAAATCATCACTTTAGATCAATAAGTAATCACTTTAAGGTTATAAATACAATCTTAAAATGAGTATTTATAAGCAGTAAGAAATCAATTTTACAAGTCATCACTTTAAGAGGTTAAATTATCACTTTAAGTCTATAAATAATCATTTTAAGTTTATTTACATACAATCTTAAAATGAGTACTTATAAGTCGTATATAATTAATTTAACAATGTAAGTCATCATTTTAGGGTACGATTATTAATCATCACTTTAAGGATATAAGTTATCACTTTAAGAATGTTAGTGATAGTGTTTTATTTTGTTTGATATTGTAAGTCGCATTACTTATAGCCTATAGGTTATAAGGATCACTTTAAGGGTATAAATAAGCAATTTAAGAATGTAAGTGATACCTTTAAAGTTATCACTAGCAACTTTAAAATGGTTACTTGCAATAAGTAATATGTAATCACTTTAAGAAGATAAGTAATCATTTTAACTTTTTGGTTATAATTAACCTGCAAAAACTGATTTCCATTTGGACAACAATGTTCTTGGGTAAGTGACTCTAAAATATTAGATTATTTTAGGTAATTTTTTCAAAAATAAATTGAATGTGTAATGTTATGTTACTCAAATTCATTATTTTCAAAAGATCTATAAAAGCAAAATCTCTAGAGAAAGAAAAAAAAATTATGAGAAATTATCTCAAAAATTTACCAATTTAAATAAGAGTGATAAACAAAAATGAAATAAAACTGATAGTTTTATACATTTTCCATGGCATAAAGAATATATTTTACATTCATGCTCCAAATAGTATTTGTTTTCCTGGTAAATATTGATTAATATTTCAATAAATTTTTAAGGAAGATTATAAATCAATTTTATGTTAATAATCGAAATAAATCAAGATCTTCATATAAAACTTTAAAAGATAACATTACAAACACTGTATAAGTTAAGATTATTATTAATTTTCTCCAATAAACTTTAATGTTAAGATTTTATTTTGTGTTATTTTATAGTAAATTTTATTTACTTAACATATACAAAATGAAGTTTATAAATATATAATTATAAAATGATAGTTAAATATTATTATAATATGCATAAAATATCTAATTTTAATTTACACTCCAATTAGATATTTGTAAAATATTAATATCAACATAAATAATAATTGAGAAAAACTTGTTGATTAAACATAATCAACTTTCATAGAATAAAATTACACATTGGTATTAATTTTTGTAGAAAAATTATATGTAATACAATTTTTTTTTTGTACACTTTACTTTTTACTCGCTTTTTATAGTAACTTTTGAGCATAATACATTGAATCACGAATCATGAAAAATTATAAGAATTGTATAATAAAAAACTTTATATTAAGATAAATACAGTAAAATCTCAAATAAATATATATATTATTTTCAATATATAGTACCTCAACACTATAAAAGAATAACAAATTGGCTATCGCACTTTTCATCGCTATTTTAAAGCTAAATGGTCAAAAAGTCGAAAGGGCGATAGGCTAGCGACGGCCACGTAGGCGGACGCCATTTTGGTGGACGCTAAATTCAAAATCGACGCGAGACCGTCGCCATTTTTCATGGAACAAAGGGCAATGAGAGAGCGACGAACACACCGTCGCCATGGAAATCAGAGAAGGGTGACCAATAAGCCCGTCACTAGCTTGTCGCCACTGGTGTTATAACACTCCTAAATTTTCGACCCCTAAACCAAAACCATAAAGGATGGGAGGAAATTCGGGTGTTACATAAAAGAAAAGGATAAGAATTAGATAAACGTTAAACATTAACTTTAAAAGGGTGAGTGGAAAGTTTCGGCAGCTTCTCTTCTAAAAATTGCACATGTGGTAGAGCAATCAGCACAATAAAGCATTAAACTAATCTACAACATCATTGCTTTTAAAATCTCACACCACGGCGGAATGATTCGTCGCCGGCTTCTTAAATGCCAAGCATGGATCGTGGTTCCAGTGTCGACGTTTGCATTTAAAAAGACTTAACTCCTTAAAACCATACAGAATTATAAACTACGCAACGGAAATATAAATATACAAGGGAGGACACTAGGCCTCATAACAAAACACATACAACCAAAGTTTACAAAAGATAACAAGAGCTACAAAATCGAAAGATAGCGGTATGACACAGGTTATGCTTCGCCCTCATCACTCTCTCTCAATGCAATGCAATGCAAAAGAAGCTCCAATACCTGCTACGCCTGTCTATGATCCTCCTGTTGCTGGACATTAGACCAAAGGCCAATGTGTCATAGCAGGACAATCATAGAAAGTCATCAATAATCAAACATAAACATAAACACAAACACGTACACGTCAGTAACTAGCATCAAATATAATAAGGCCAACTACTAGATAACATTATATTATAAAACAACGTAAGATGATTTCATAAGACGCAAGCACAGTTAGTAACCGTTTATCGGGCACTTATACTTCTTAATTTCATTATGTGCTTTCCAACCCAAACCATGTGTTCTTGGGTAGAATGCAGGTCTTCACGCTCCTCTTTTCAAACATAAACTCTTGCAAAACACGTATAGTATCAACTCGACCAAGGCATTAACAGAATACGTAACACATGACCTTATAGAGCTTGTCTATCTTAAGGTAAGTGTGATCATAATCTGTAATACCCTTGAGGTAACTTAATTTAGGCACACTTCTCACTAGCATAAACTATTCTATCAATAAGTAGATGTTCTATCAATGAGTAAATATTCTATCAAAGAGTAAACGTTCTATCAATGTGTAAGCTTTCTATCAAAGAATGAACCTTCTATCATTAAATAACTTTCGATCAATGAATAAACTTTCTATCACTGAATAACTTTCTATCAGTGGATCTTTCTCTACTTCCTGGCATAGTGATCCGGCGCCCATGGCAAAGTATGAGGTCGTGCCCCCTCCAGTTGACCCTTTCGGGTGCTACCTTTGGGAAAAACTAACACACTGTGGGTACTAAACCAGTGAAGAGGCCACCATATTGGGGTTTGCAAGGCCCGCATGGTAACACCTCGGTCAAGGGGCGGTATCGGTCGTCCGGCGCCCAGTGACCCAAGCATGCTGATACCCCCGTACGGTGGTCCCGTCGAACCTCACCTAGGGGACTACTAAATCAACCAGACATAATCCAGTTGAGTGACGCCAGCTAAACATAATCTAATACTTTATCAGATGGGAATAACTTTCACTTTTGACTATTAATGAGCGCCCTGAGATAGCAGCACGCCAAAACCCACTAAGCCACTCAACAAAATATGAAATTCACCTCTAAAGGAGTCATTCTAACTCCAAGTCAGGCATAATCAAATTCTTAGATAAATAAGGGAGTGATCCCCGCCTCCTACTAACACTCTCATTCTCTATAGCTTTTCTAAGCGCAAGGATTTCATAATCGATAGCTCTTCATATAAAGTGTACTCACAAGTATCTCATAGTTTCAATGCAATGTATATTATCACAATAAACAATAATATCTTAAGCAAATTGCATACAAGGGTTAGTTACTACGTATACGTACCTGTAAGCGTCACTGCACGATCAAAAGTCACAAAATCACCCAACTAAGGCTCTACTTTCCTCTTACGAAATGGGCACCTATATAAGTTATGAGTAGAACTAATAAGTTCCCTTAACTACTTTGCCATACCAAACTAAATACCAAAGTAACCGCTATGACCCATTCTACATGAGCTTCCGATTACTCTAGTACGCACACAACTCATTCAATATAAGCCAAAATAAGATAAGTCTTTCCATCAATTTAAAGTAGAAGTATGTGTGAATCGTTTCTTTACATTAACTAATTTTGAGCATATCGGCTCGCGTTACCCAAAAATAACTAATCACAACTAAATCTTACAATTTTAATATAATATTAATATAACGATAAGGAAAATATTAGAGTTATTGTATCGGGATATCATTTATAGCATTCTACAAAGCTATTAAGAACTATAGTCAAAACAACACGAAAAATAACTTTAGTAACCGTCGACGATAAGTTGACATTATGCTCTTGGCTTACTAATATCATGTATCCATAACTTCAATAACAACCTACTAAGGGTATTTGTAATTTACAACAATCAAAACACAACAATTAGTAACTATTATTCCCAATTTAATCAATCAAAATCACTTTCATAGTCAACTAACATCATCACCATTACTAATTATTCACAACAATAACCAATCGACCAAATCTTAAAACAACTTTTAAGGTTATTTAATCAATCATCACCAAAATATAACATAAAACACACATCATTTGTAATTTCATTTCTAAATTCAAACCCTAGTCATTTCGTGTTCAAAGATAACATATTTAATTAGTACCCATACTAAGATTCAAAGAAACTAATACAAAAACCAACACATCACCTATAATTTCAAATCATACTTCAAACCCTAAGTTATAAACATGTTTAATTCATCAATCAAATTCTTACCCACAAAAAAGTTCAATGAAATTAACACAACCAACCTCAAAGTTAATACACTTAATAAAACTCCAATTAAAAGCTAGAAAAATAAATTTGAGAAAAGAGGAGATGGCTCACAATGTTAAAACTAGCAAAAATGGTGAAGAGGGTAAGTGAAGGTTGTGGTGGTGGTGAACCGAGGTTGTCGTGGTGATTGAAGGGCCTAACACAGCCTAGCTGCTGTCCACAGGCTATACAACGCGGCCAAACTATTGTGCACTGGCTGCACAACGCAGCCTAGCTGCTGGTGGGGGAGGCGACTTAGTCTGCTGCGGCTACTCATGGTGAAGGAGAAGGAAAGCAGGTGGCCTGCCGGTGATGTGGTGTGCCGGCAGATGTTGTTTTCTTTTGTGGGCCGTGAGGGAGAGGGAGTTTAGAGAGGGAAAGAGGAGGAGGGATGGGCGGCGTGATTCTTATGAGTCAGGGAAGGAGTACTCACAACCTTAACACATCCTTTTATATTATTTATCTATTTATATTTATTTATTTATTTATCTAGATTCATCTTCTTGCGAGGCACAATTAAAAACTCACCTCCGTATGCTCACACATTTTAATAAAAAAAATAATTAATTTGATTCGAACCTCTTTATTTAGAAATCATAATTTTTTTAATATAAATATATGTTAATATTTAAATTTGTATATGAAAGAAATTTATTAAAACTACTTCAAAATTAATTTAATATAATTATAAAATACCCAAAAGTCAATAAAATATTAATTAATAACGTCAGAAAATCTCCGAGTGTTACAAGTGTTCTGAAACTGATGATCAACCCCTGTCGCCGCCCATTATTGTAGTGGTGACCAAATATTCATCGCCAACCAATCGCCATACTAGTGGAAAAAACCTCAAATGCTGCGGTTTTTTGGCCACCATATGCTGCGGTTTTGACCCCTAGCATAAGTGATAGCAGCAGATAGGCTTTTTTAAATGTTGCGTTTTGAAACCGCAACACAAAAAATTAACTATATGCTGCGGTCCCTGGAAAACCGCAGCATATAGTTAAAATAAAAGCTATATACTGCGGTTCCTGGAAAACCGCAGCATATAGTTTTTTTTTTATAATTTTTTTCGTTTTATTAATAATCCAATGCTAATTCATTTCTAATGTACAAAGTTACAATCAGCAAATAATCACCATAAATTCGTCACTAATATACACTCGATCATTAAAATAAACATATATATATATATATATATATATATATATATATATGTATATATATATATATATATATATATATATATATATATATATATATATATGTATATATATATATATATGTATATATATATATATGTATATATATATATATGTATATATATATATATGTATATATATATATATGTATATATATATATATATATATATATATATATATATATATATATATATATATATATATATATATATATATATATATATATATATATATATATATATATATATAATATATCATTAATAATACATAAATATATACAATGGCAAAAGTATATGTATATTAAAATCTAACAATAATTTAACTATATATATATACATATACATACAAAAGTCCAAAATCTAAACAAATTACACTACCAAACACATAAATTAGAGAGATATACGGCCACCTTGTCTTTCAATTCGCGCATTTCTCCTTCTGACAAAGTGCGTGTTTCCCGTGGAGTATCATATAAAAACTAAATATTATATGAAATAATTAAAAAAGTTTATATAATACTTATACATTAGATTTTACCAATATTAAATATATAATATTAGAATATAAGAACGTAACATATACATACCGCATCAATATTTTCAACTCCAATGTTCTTCACGGCTTGTAAGAGATCGTCCATATATTTGAGAGTGTGGTAGCTGCAATCAATGCCATTATCTTATCGAAAGCACTAAGAGAAAATAGACGCTAGTGCCAAAAACGCTTAAAAAACAAACCAAGTTTGAACCACTTTATGTGAGAAAGTGCTAAAAACGCTTAAAAACCTCAAAAACGCAACTTAGCACGTAATTTCAAGCATATGACTATTGTTTTCGATTCTTACCATTTTAACACAATAACATATACCAAATAGTGTTGTGTGCCAAGTTTCGTGGCAACACAATTATTACATAAACTTTTTGTGACTTGGAGATAGTCCATTGGGTACAATCTCTAGAATTAGAGTCAAAGAACCCATGAGTTCGTGCAAATATCTCATAGGGTGTGGGTCTTTGACCCTTCGATTATTCCTAAAATACAAAAAGTGATTTAAGTTTAACCAAAACATTAATAAACCAATTCAATATTTCAATAGCAAACATTACTTAAATAACTAAACACTTACCAAATCCCGCATGGTTTTGGCATGCGGGACTGAGCCACCTATATGGGTGGCTTCAGCTTTGTCTCATCCTCCACGTCGGTTGCAGGAGTTCCTAGCCACTCGAGCTTTATTCTCAGGATGTTTCCAATCGTTCTTCCATCGCGCCCAAGTCTCACTATTGATGGATGTTGGTTTAATATCCGGCACGCTTTTCAACTTTTTGTGCGCTTTGAATAGCATATCCGCCTAGCGCTTTGCGACCTTTTCCTTCCAAGCCCTTCTAACGAAATGATCTAGGCGAGTGTTCCATTTGTACTGTTTCTAAACCCATAAATAATTCATTATATAAAACTCTTATAATATATATATATATATATATATATATATATATATATATATATATATATATATATATATATATATATATATATATATATATATATATAGATATATATATATATATATATATATATATATATATATATATATATATATATATATATATATATATATATATATATAATATGAATATACAAGAGTGTATAATTATTTTACCTTAAATTAATTAAAATAAAAATCTCTTGTGGGTTTTGTGACACCCTTCCAACTATTACCTTCTACCTCTTGCCTATAGTTGAAGGTAGCTCTAATTTTGGAATCAATCTTGTTTCCATGTGCCGGGTTGAATCTTATAACATTAAAAAGTTAGTTTATAACGATATATAATAAATTAAAATAAATTAATAACAATAATATTATAATAATATTTACTTGTTTATGTTTGATAACCATGACAAATCCGGAAGAGGATCGTCTTCTTCTATGTCCACAAAGTCATTTTGAGTATTTTCATTACTCTTATTTTTTTGATTTTTGTTTTGTTAAGTTCTATTTTCTTCATTGTTAGTTGACAAATTATTCAAGTGTATTTTGTCCATTCATTTGGATTGTTGTTGTTCATTTAGCCTATAATATGTAAATATGAAACCCTAATATTAATTTCAACTAAAATTAGGCGGCGTTTGGTTCGCACAAGGGAATCAGAATGGAATGAGGAAAGGGAATGAAGGAGAAAGGAATGGATTCCCCTAATTTAGCCTAGTCGTTTGGTTGTGTTCAGGAAACGGAATGAACTGCTGAATGATTCCCTTTGTGATTGTTTGGTTCAAGCTAAGGAATCAAAATTTGAGTTTTTAAATTCTTTTATATTTACTCCAAAAATAAGTAGTTGTTATATGATAAACTTGAAAAACTTATTTTTTGAAAAAACATAACTCTAAATAATAACAACGTAGCTCGATTAATTACATATAATGACTTGTTTGTAGATCAAAATACATACGAAAAGTGTTCTAGTCCTTTTCAAAATCATTCATGGAACCACAACATTAGATCTAAGCATTACTATTTCCTCCAAGAAGACTTTTAACATAATCACTTTTCAAAGCGTCGGGACACTTTGAAAATATGAGGAGCTTGTTCGGTTGTGAGGTTAGAATGTTAGCCACTTCAAAAACTTGGTTAGGAGTTACACCTTCTAAATTAAAAGATAGTAGTTCCTCTAACACTTTCTCAGTCTGTTCAACTATTTTTTGCTCACGATCATCAGTGCGGGCCATCACATTTGCCATAGTTAAAAGATGAACATTCATGTCTTTCATGAATGCTTGTAAGCTAGCCAACTCATTAGAACTACCTTCACCAGCATTTCCTCTCTTACTTCTTTTATTAGAAGTTTTTTCAGTCTTCATCTTTTTGGCAGGAGGAGAAGTAACAGTTTGAGTGGCATTACCACTAGCATCAATTCCCTCGTCATCACTTGAATCTAGTGTAACTTGTGGAGGGGCAACATTTTCCAAATTCTTGATTGCTTCAACATAATTTTCAACTGGTTTTCCGGTAGCATAATCCTTGCCGTAAACATTCATGAGTTCATGAAAGTGCCGTAAACATTTGATTGGGCCATTGTATTTCGGAAATTCGTCCATGGATCGGTTACAGCAATGGAGGTTATGTACTCCTAATACATTCATAGCAAGGGTACCTTTTCTAGTCCGATATTTGGATCGATCATCACAAGGAACATTCACTAGAATCATTGTACCATCAAGGGCACCTAATGAGTTCTACAAAACAAACAATATCACTTTAAATTATGTAATAGTCTCTCTATTTTATCTCAAATTAAAGTGTTGGTTTTTATTTACCTTGAAATATTTCCATCTTTCATCGTTGCAATCCTCTTGTATTGGTGTTGGTTTCTTAAGAAGAATAGCTTTAAGATTGCTAACAAACAAGCATGAAATTGTCTACTAATAGTTTCTCCACTTCTATAAAAATGTGCACCCATCATTCTATTTTTCTTATGGTGAGCTAATGTGTACAAGAAACCCGCAACCATCTCTTCTAAACATGTGTTTCTTGTTTCATTTAATCTACCAATATCTCTAACCATCTCTAAAAGTACACCAAATGTGTATCGATTTATACGAAGATAGTTCCTACACAAAGTGTCACTTTCTCTAATCATTCTATTCAAGTTGTGCAATCTCATTTTTCTCCTAGTTTTTTTTATCAAGCTTAACATAATGGGAATCGTATATAGTTTTTCTCATCGAGTAGAACATCAAATGTAGCAACACAACACAATTAATCATAGTAATTATGAACCGAATACAGTCCCAATTTCTCTTCCTTTTCAAAGAAGTACCAATGCTAGCCATTTTCTGTACAAATGAACATCAATAAGAACATCAAAGAACTACCAAGTACCTTGTTTCCATGTATTCTTCAAAACCAAACAAACAAAGAATCAACAACACATTGCTACTTCACATTGAATACCAAATGAAACACAGTACGATTAGAACCACAACTTGTTATATCAACAGCACATATCTCAACAAATACAGAATACAAACCTACAAAATACAACACCAATACAGCTTGTGATATCATGGCAATGTTTATGTATAACTCATATCATGTTTAAGAATCACAGCGAAATTAGAACCCCCATTATACACCACATCACCACCATTATGAAAAAATTACACATTCAAATACACAACAACCGGATAATACTCCATTTCTTGCATAAAATATGACAAAAAGTAGTATAATTTCATAGGAGCATTTCATCGAGCACATTATGTGCATCCTATAACTCATATAATCAATAGCAGCAGAAATCCAAATTATAGTATAATCATAATAATATCATGAGTAAATACTAAACAAATACAGGAATCCAGAACAATTAATCCAACTTCAACAACAATTAGTAGCAGAACACGAATGAAGAAGAACACGAATCGACAATAGCAGCAGCAGCATAGAATCGACATGAATTACAATGCTTCAACAGAGCTTCAACATCCGAAAATGGCGGTACAACAGAGAATGAAGAAGAACAACGAGTGAAGAGGAAGGAGATTCAAATCAACAAGTAACTTACATTTGACAATCGATGCAGCAAAATCGAGCGTGAGAGAAATGGCAAAGCAGCAGGAGGAACGACGTGCGAGGAAGAGATGAGAACTTGAGGAAGACGAATGACGCGCGACGAATGGAAGGAGATGGCAAGTATGGCGGCAGCACGCTAGTAGGGTTTGGAGAGGACAGCTTCAAGAATGGGGAAGGGAATGGAATGGGAAAGTGAAGGGGGAGGTGGGGAATGAGGTTTACCTCATTTGGGTAAACCTAAACCTTAAAATGCGGAAACGAAATCATTCTAAATGTGAACCAAACAACATCAAAGGGAATGGGGTATTTCCATTCCCTTTCCCTTTCCTTAAGACCCCCAACCAAACGCCCCCTTAATCTCATCTAAACCAGAAAATTTTCCTATGAACACATGATAAGTGCAATTATTTGCACTTATTTATATCATTTTATATTCCTTAATGATGTTCGTTGTTAGTAATTTCGTGCTTATTTTAAAGATTTATGCTAATTTACCCATTTTGGTTATTCATGTTGATTTTGAGTGGTTTTGGTTGTTTTAAGCATAGTTCTTATGGTTTTAATGATAACGGAGTTCACTAAAGAGATTTTAGCTCGGTTGAAAATTTTCTACAAAGAAAATGAGCAAAAAAAGTATTAAAAGAGTGTTTATAATGCAAAAGTTTTGTGATGAAATTTGATATATATCTATTCTTTTGGTCATAACTTTTGATAGAAAGATCGCATTAATGCAAGTTTTGCGGCATTGGAAACTAGATTTCAAGAGCTTAGCAACGGTATATTATATGTCCAATTCCGACAAGCGAGCAAGAAATTACGACCATTTGAAGTTCCTGTAATTTTCCAGCGCCCAAAGCCGACTCGGCGGCAATGCAACATTTTAGAAAGCCGACTCAGCTGATTCACTTCTGGGCTGCACGAGATTTATTTTAAGCGAAAGTTTCCTTAAACATTCATTAGCTTTCAGTAATTTGGGCTTCTTCCTCTTCCTCTCTCCTTCTTCCTTCTTCTAGATTTTATTTTACTCATTTTCCATTAGTTTACTCTTAATTTCATCTTTTAATTTAGTTTTTCATTAAGTCTACCATTAATCTTCCTTTGAGCATTATAAGTTTTCTTAGTATTTAATTTTGTTTGTCTTTCATTCCTTGTATTAGTTTTAATCTTCCTTTAGTTAACTTTAATTATTGTTATTAATCATCCTTTAATAAAAACTAGTTTGTTCTTCATTTATTGTTCTTTGAATTAATTGTTGTGTTCTTTGGTATTCAACAATTATTGATTCTCTTGAATTTGTCATTATTATCATATTTATCCATATTTAGTATCATCCTAGGGTTTGTGTTTATTGCTTTTACCATGATTAGTGAGTAGATCTCTTTTCTAGGGTTAGGGTTTGAACCTATAAGTCAAATATGATTTGATTACCGAAAGTGTCTATAAAACTAGGATTAAAGTGGTTGAATTGTGCCAATAACCCTGAATTAAATATGCTTTGTTGGACTAGTCAATAGAACTAGCTTGTGAGATTAGGATCAACTTTGCTATAGGGTAAATTTTAGTTAATTTCTTATTAAATCGTTCATTAAAACTAGCGTGTGAGAATCGAATTAGTAGGGTCTAAATCTAATAGTTAATCAACAAAGAGAGAGTTTGAGATTAACAACATCATGTTTAACCACGTAATTAATCCGACATTTCGTAGACTCTAATGAGAATTTGATTATACAAGACTTTTAGGGGATTCCTGACACCCTAGATCTCTTCATCATATAGTTGAATCCATATTTCCTATTGCATTTGTAGTTTGTTAGAAAACAATCAACCAAATAATTTTCTCTTTGAACAATATAATTAGCAGAAATTAGCAAGTTTCTTGTCCTAGCAAGCTTCCTTGTGTTCGACCCGCATTATTAATCTCTTTATATTCAAGTAAAAATAGAAAAAATACAATATACATACATACATACATATATATATATATATATATATATATATATATATATATATATATATATATATATATATATATATATATATATATATATATATATATATATATATATATATATATATGTATATATGTATATATGTATATATGTATATATGTATATTAACATGTAAAAAATCAGAAATATAATAAACATTCACATGTAATAAATCAAATAAAATACAAACATTAACATTGGTACATATATATATATATATATATATATATATATATATATATATATATATATATATATATATATATATATATATATATATATATATATATATATATATATATATATATATATATATATATTGTATTGTATACTAACAAATGTACATATAAATATCTAAAAATTGAGAAAAATAAAATAAAATTTCGAAAAAACTTGAAAACAAACATAATTACACCCTAATTCGAAAGTAACATAAAATTTCGAAAAAATATATATTCTAACATGTTTATACTAATATGTAAAAAATCAGAAATATAATAAACATTCACATTGGTACATACATATATTATATTATATACTAACAAAAACTTGTGTACATATAACCATTTAAAAATTGAGAAAAAAAAATTTCGAAAAAACATGGAAACAAACATAAATTAGATCCTAATTCGAAAATAACTTAAAAAAAATTCGAAAAAAATAAAATAACGTGAAAACACACAAAATTTACAAAATTACATCCTAATGAAAAGTCAAGCATTCAGTGGAAAAGACTACCTTTGACTTTCGGGAATGGGCGACCGACTATGTGGTAGCCATCTCGTCGCCCCTTGCCTCGGTAATGAGCACATGTATGCTTGGAAGGAAAGGAAAATCAGTTGTGCAGATTTTTTACAGATGGCGACCACCCTTTGATAGCCAACCCGTCGCCCGCTTTGAAATTCAAATTTTTGGCGCTTATTTTATTCGTTTTCTTCTTCTTCTTCTTCTTCTTCTTCTTATTATTATTATTATTATTATTATTATTATTATTATTATTATTATTATTATTATTATTATTATTATTATTATTATTATTGATATTGATATTATATTGTTTATTATTATTATTATTATTATTGTTGTTGTTGTTGTTGTTGTTGTTGTTGTTGTTATAATAATTACTATTGTTATTGTGATTATATTATTATTATTATTATTATTATTATTATTATTGTTATTGTTATTGTTATTATTATTGTTATTGTTATTCACTAGTGGAAAAAACCGCATTTCACTAGTGGAAAAAACCTCATTTGCTACGGTTTTTTGGCCATTGTTTGCTGCGGTTTTGGCCCCAAGCAATAGTGATAGCAGCAAATGGCCTGTTTTAAATGCTGCGGTTAAAAACCGTAGCAAAAAAGAGCATTATTTGCTCCTTTTTTGAAATTCTCTTGCACAAACGTTTCAATCCTCTGATGACTTGACCAATTCGGTTCATGTCTTTGAATTGAACTTTTAAACTCAGACACAAGTACAACCATCTCTAGACAGTTCATTAGCACGTCTATGTGGGCAATCTCGTAATTTCTTTCATCGAAAATATATAGTTTTCCTTTTCCATGAAATCTTATCGGATGACTAAATATTGACAACACACCAGATCAAACATTATTGTAACTTCCATCATCATTCGTAGGAAGGTCTCTGACCCTGCATTGGACATGTGACTCAAAGTAATAGGAAACAAAATGTGATGCTTCCTCAGTTAAATAAGCATCGCATATTGAGGCTTCAATGTGAGCTTTATTTTTCACATTAAGTTTCAAATATCTAAGGTACCTATATAAAAAAATTAGAACAACGTCGTAATAAATAAATGACTTATATGTATAATAATTAAACACAATTAATTACATATAATTTACCTCTCAAATGGATACATCCATCTGTATTGGACCGGTCCTGCAATCCTTGCCTCATATGCCAAATGGATAGGAAGGTGTTCCATCTTGTCAAAGAATGTGGGCGGAAATCTAGTCTCTAGTTTGCAGATGATAACTGGAATATTTGCTTCCATCTTCCTTAAATCCTCCAAACATAAGCTCAACTCGGTAAGAGCTTCCCAAAATTTCACCGGTAGCAATTCTCTAAATGCAATTGGAATTAATTGTTGCATGAAAACATGACAGTCATGACTTTTCATGCCGAACAATTAATGTTTGGCCATGTCAATATTCCTTGCGATATTGGACATATAAACATCAAGAAATCTTATGCTTTTCAACCATTGAAGTAAAGCACAAATTTGTTGTTCATTTAATGTATAGGAAGCTTTTAGAATAGACGTACCTATATATAATCAAAATAACATGTTACATGAATTATTATTAAATGTAAATTCAAAATTATAAAGTTTTGAGAGTACACGCATCTATAGGATGCAATTCTGAGTGTATACCAAGTTCACGCAGATTGTGTCTTCCCTTGATGTGATCCTTTGTTTTATATGGCACACACATTAACGTGTTGAACATATTATCAAAAACATTCTTCTCTATGTGCATAACGTCCAGATTATGTTGAATCATGTTAGTTTTCCAATATGGCAAATCCCAGAATATGTTCCTCTTCTTCTAGCCAGCAGAGAACTTACCAACTTTCGTATTGTGTTCTGGTCCGTCTTCTTCATTGACTCTCAAAAATTCAAATTGGTCCAATTCATCAAGCAACTCATGTCCAGTCCGAATTATAGGTGGATCTCTTTTCTCAACAACGCCAGATCTAAAATTTCTTCTAATTCTCCTATAGGGATGACTTCTATCTAAATCTTCTATGACAGTCAAATCAACACATCTTCTTGCTATGCGTGAGGTACAAGGCTTGTGAATCGTCCATGCAGTAAGGGCAAGCATATCGCCTCACAGTACTCCACCCAGAAAACATCGAATAAGTTGAAATGTCATTGATTATCCACATTAAAGCTGCTCGCAGTTGGAAATTCTCCTTTCTTGAGACATCAAATGTACAAATCCTCTCCTCCCACAACATATTCAACTCTTATATCAACAGTTGAAGATATAAGTCAATGTTGTGCTTTGGATTGCTCGGCCCAGGGACAATCACGGTCAAGAGCATATAGGGCTTCTTTACGCACATCCATGGCGAAAGATTGTATGGTGTGACAATCACAGGCCACGATGAATACTGTTGACCCAAACTTCCAAAGGGGTGAAAAAAATCAGTACACAGACCAAGCCGCATGTTTCGAGTCGCAAATGCAAAATCTGGATGTATGTCGTTGAATGTCAACCACGCTTCAGCATCAAACAGATGTATCATCTCTCCATCTTTAGTGTGATGCTCTGCGTGCCTCCTCATATGCCTAGCTGTTGTCTCTGAAGCATATAGTCTTTTTAATCTGGGGCCCAGAGAAAAATAATGAAATTGTTTCCGCAAAACCTTATCATCATTACTGTTTCTTCTCCATCTAGAAGTTTCACAAATATGACAGCAAGTTGCATTCGCATTATTCCCCCAATATATCATACATCCGTTGGGAGAACAACCTATCTTCTCAACGGGTAATCCAAGGGCAACTATTTGTTTTTTCATTTCATAGAGGTTGTTTACAATCGTATTCTCTTCTGGTAACACTTCATTCACAATAGCACAAATATCGTCGTAACACCTCTTAGTGAGACGATGGTCTGTCTTCAAGTTTATAAGTCGATAAATAATAGACATCTTGGTGTGATTTTTACAACCTTCAAATAAAGGACTATTTACAGAATTTAACATTTTAAAGAACTGTGTCTACACTGAGGGTTTGGATATTCCTCAACATGTACCGATGGTTCATTATGTAATTTTTGACAAACCGCTTTCTCATTAGATGTTCTCTTTTTTCATTTGGTTTCTTATAACAACAATTTTTACACTTTTTACAAGGACATCTAATCTCAGAACTCATGCTATTTCTACGAGAAAAATCTAAAAACTCTTCCAACCCTCTCATAAATCTTAAACTAAACTCTCCATTTTTTTCGTCGGTTGTACATCCAACTTCTTTCTTGCTTAACATTCATTTTTAACACCTATATATAATATAATAATATAACACTCATAAATCTTAACATTCACGACATTTCTTAAATGAACCCAAACCACACCTCCCTATCGAAACCGGCCACCACCATCATTTCCGACCACTCCTTCACCACTGCTACCTACCTCACATCCATCACCTTATCCGTACACCTAACCACCTCATGGCCGAGTACAAAGTACTCCTATTAGCTTTAGTATTATAATATTGAAAACGACGCTATATTAGAGTTCAAACGACGTGTTTTAAACTCTAATATCACTAAGATTGAGGGTATGAAGTCTTGTGATGAACGAATTACACTTTCAATTAACCAATATTTGTAAAAGATAATAATGCAATTAAAAATCACATAATGATTTACGAGGTTCACCCAATATTAGCTTCTTGTTCGGAGGTGTGAAGTATCTCGCTTATATTATTACAAAAGAGTTCAAAGTATTCTCAAATAGGAAAATTACAATAGAGAAGATATTTAGCTTTGGGTTCAGGCTTGGGGTATTTTGTAGATGTGTTTGATAAGCATATGAGCTCTTTATTTATAGAGCTAATTACATTAATGAGTAAAACACACTTAAAGCTAAAAGTAATTACATAATAATCAACTTTAAGAATTTCAAGAGTCGAAAAACCAATCCTAGGCATGCACCGGACAGAGTGCTCATTCGAGCCATAGCAGAGCTCATTCGAGCAGCTCTTTGAAACAACCACTGACCTGCTGCTGCGATTCTACTCGTTCGAGCACGGCACAATTTTAGCCTCTAAATGCTTCTGATTAAACGCCTTGTTTAAGGCACTGCACATGTCCCATGAGCCTTGTTTGAGCACTTTGTACATAACAAAATTCTTGGACTTATGAACTCCTTCATTAACCACATTAATCACATACTTAACTATCATCATTACACCATATGTTTAAGTCTCTTGTTAAATGCCTCATGACTTCATGCATTCAACACTCTCTTAAACTCCACATTCACATACACATTAAGACTCACACTTAATTGTCTATAGGATTCCACTTCTATGCACACATAATGCATAAAATTTATTTGGTGTACTCAAGTCACCATTCAACACTAAATACATAAATCATAAATATTATTATATTAGTTTCTTTGACTAGTGAGCATAACAACCTTTACTTTGGTAGAGGAACTTGAATAAATTGGACTACTTGTTAGATGGGGATTCGTCAGAGAGGGAGACTAGCCGAGGTGGAGTTGTAGTGGGTGATCGATGTAGGGTGGCATTGAGTAGTCAGAGTGGGCTGGAAATGGGAGGGATGGTTTTTGTTTTTGATTTTTTTTTCCTTTTAATTTTTAATATTTTTCTAATAATATTTCATTTAATCTTTTATTATAAGTTAACCTATAAAAATAGGTTAATATCTGTGCAATAACATTTTTGGGTAAGTGATGCTGAGATTATTCATAATTAATCAAAAATTGAGATTATTGCAGAAAAATCAGTAAAATGTTAGATCATTTAGGGTAATTTTTCCATAAAATTATTAATTGATTATTGCAACAAAATTTTAAGGAAGATTGTAAATCAATTATTTGTTAATAATGGAAATAAATCAAGATCTTCATATAAAACTTTAAAAGATAACAATACAAACAATGTATCAATTAAGATTATTATTAATTTTTTCCAATAATCTTTAATGTTTAGATTTTATTTTGTATTATAAATTTTAATTAACTAATGAAAAAGAAATTTATTAATATATAATTATAAAATGATAGTTAAACATTGTAATAATTTGCATATAATATCTAATTTTAACATCTACTCCAATTAGATTTTTATATAATATAAATATCAATATTAATTGAGAAAAATTTGTTCATAAAACATAATCAACTTTCATAGAATAAAATACACATTATTAATTTTAGTAAAAAATCCTGTCTAATACTCATTCCGTTTGTTTGTCTACTTTACTTTTTATACGTTTTTCAATATAAGTTTTAACCTTCAATGTTTCTAAATACAAATCATAAAAGATTATAAACATTGTATGATATAAATTTGTGCATTAAGATAAATCTAATAAGATCTCACATAAATATATATTCTTTTCAATATATATACTTTAAAAACATTGTTTAAGTTTTTCTCTACAAAAATAAAAAATTTTAAAATGGACAAACAAAATAAAATCAAAGGGAATTTATGTTTCACACTATAGATTTGACTAATGTGTAGATTCAATAATTAATTTTAATTAATACACAGAGAAAATATTTTATTATTTACATTTATTATTTCCAAATCGACTGTGTATCTTATGGCATTTTTAAAGGGGTGTTTTGCATTAAGCAATTAGTTGTTAGGTGGTTTAGTTGATTTTTACTGTCTCTAATTCACTAGTAATGTCTTATTTGCTTTATTGACACTATTTATCTCTTACTCTTAATTTTTATTTAATTATTAATTTATAAGTTAAAACATAATCAAGTGGGATCTTATTTGATTCGTCTCAATGTAAGGATTATTTATAGCACTCTTTCTATAGTTTAAATTATGTACAATTACAGATATTAACGATTGAATAAGTGCATTGGATAGAGTTTATAAAACAAATGAGATATTACTAGTGAATTGGAGGGAGTATGATTTATACGTGTTTGAATAACTACAAAATCAAAACCAAATAAAAAGTAATATACCAATATAAATAAACTAACTTTTGTTGGATTTGCTTAAAATAAAATCAACTATTGTTTTTTTATGAATAAACCCAACTATTTGGCATAATTGCTGAAAATTAACCTAACTATTCTTTATTTCTAATTTTTGATTTACAAAGAAGTTTTGAATATTGTTATACTTCCTTCGTTCTGAAATACTTGCACCAAACACATTATGCGTAATCAATGCGTTTGTCAGATCGTTTAAATCTAGACTTATGCATACTTAAAAATTATAAAAATTCGATATTATCAAAATGTGCGACGAGACGAATAAAGCAAGATTCCACATGACTATGTTTTTTTCTCATATAATAGTTAAAATATGTAAATTACCAAAGAATGATGAATAGTGCAAAAGTTGGTTTGATGCAAGTATTATGGAACGGAGGAAGTAAATAATAGGTCGATTCATTTTTGGCAATATATAAATAATAGATGGATTTATTTAAAAATAAATAATAGTTAGATTTATTTACAGCGAATCAAAACAAAGATTGGTTTATTATTAACAATTTACTTTATATTTAATAGTTAAATTAACCATGATTAGTTTATTACACTCAACACCTAAGCTAAACCGAAGTTAAAAACTAATCATAGTTAATTTTTTTCCTTGGGGATTTGTGAACCAGGATTAAAATTTAACTCTTGATTTGAGTCAAGGTTACTCTCAATTTTAGTCAAGGTTTGTTACATATAAGGCTAAAGCTTGTTAATACATACATAACTTTCCCTTTTCTTGTTCATCTTGCTTGTAGAAAGGCAGAACCTTTTGCTCCCAAAAAAATTGTTAAAAAATTTTGATTTTTTTCCCCTTCTAACTAAGATTTCAATGGGTTTTTCTTAGATTGGTCTCTAGTCATTTTCTTACATCCCAGAAGAAAAACCCTTTTGTTCATGGCGGTATCTGCATTTAAAATCACTACTCTACAGTGACTTTGCTGTTTGCGGTATAAATCCTGTTTCTTTGTAAATTTCTTTATACTTGAGCTGTTGCATTCGTTCATTTAATTTGTTCAATTGTTAGTTTTTGTGTATACATGTTTGCAAAGATTATATCTTTTTAGGATTTCAATTTAAAATTTGTTGGTATATAAGTGTATTTGCATTGTTCATTTTAGTTAGTTTCTGGGTTCAATCAAAAGATTGATGAATTCTATTGAATGATGTTTTGCAAGATTATGTTTATTCCAGATGGGTAAAAGTTGATATTTTGCCCTTCAATTTTTGGGTTTTTATGTGATAGGATCTACATTCTGTCATTTATACTAAATTGGGTATTTTTTTGGTGTTATGTGTTGATGGTTGATTTTGTTCATCAGTTGAATTTATTCTGCATTAGTTGGTGGTGTTTATTTAGGTTTTTTAAATCCTGGTTTTTATCAGATATTTTTTTGCCCCTTTTACATGTTCTTAAAATAGTTGAGTTCTGTAATTTATCACTTATAAAAGAATAATTTGTAAACTACAGTCTTAAAGTTTAACACTTGCGAATTACAACCTTAATGTTTACTTTTTGCGAATTACAACCACAAGTTTCAAAGTTTGCAGCTGGAATTTTATGTTAAGGCTATAATTTGCAAATTATTTCTTACAAAAATACAAAAGTTTTTAAAAGTTAGATTTGGTTGATTTCATTTGAAAAATTTAGGATTCAGTTGTTTTCAAATGGCTCTCAGTGATATTTGAATGTCATGGGACATCCTGGAAGTAATGATGTTTGAAGTTTTCAGCCTTTGTACACTAGGATAGCAGATGAAAGACCTGAAGAATGTTGGAATTTATGTAGGTAGCTTTGAAACATAAGGCTGTTTGTGTCTAGAGTGTAGAGCGTGGAGTTCGATGTTTTAGTTACCTAATCCAGATAAGAGGAATGCAATTTGAATCCGACAAATTTCGTTCTTGTTGGGATCAGTTGTGTTATTTTCTTTCGATATGGGATTAGCTCTGTGTTTTTATATCTTTCAATGTCCGTTGAAGTGCAAGTCTAGACAAAAATTCTTCCTGTAAAGGTTGTCGCGACATCGGGAAACAAGGGATTTTTGTTTTGTTCAGTCTTTATAGGGCTGCAATGAAAGGGCCTTAAGATCATTGGAGTTTATGTAGGAAGCTTTGGAAATGAATTTTGTTTGTTTATAGAGTTTGGAGTTCAAGTATTCAGTTACCTAATTCAGATAGAGAGCATTTAGTTTGGATGCGACAAATCACATTCGGTAACACTATTTTTTGCATTTTGAAATTTTGAATCCGACAAATTTGCTACTTGTCATGATCAATCACGTCATTTCTCCCCATATTTGATTAACTATATGTTTCTATATCTTTGGATATCTTGCGTACAAACTTTTTCCTGTAATGATTGTTTTATTGCTTTACATTTGGCAACGAGGATTCGTTAAACAGTAAAAGGTGCTGTTTTTCCTCATACTAAAAAGCTATGTCCTATGCACGTTTACATGTATTGATATGCTAGCACGGTTGATGTTTATGTATATTATGTGTCGTTAGTGTCCACCAACTAAGACAAGAACTTAGTCTATGGTATCAAAGGTGTAGATGATTTTTTCTTCTTGGATTGTCTGCCCACCACTCATACATTTTTCTTCGGACTTTTCTTCACCCCTTGTTGATTTCGTTGTGAATCATGGGCGACAAGTATTTTCTCTATGAAGTACTCGATAATTTTTTTAAGCATCTTAAGGTTAACATATCCCGCACCTCCCACCAAAAGAAAAGACTGTTACTATTTTAGACTTCGTTTGAAAAGTTTTGATCATGTTCCATTTTAGAGACCTTCAGGCTTACGTTTTCTTATTTGAGCCATATTGATCATGTCTAGTTGAATTGCAATCGTCTTTATAAACATCTTTGTTTCTTCATTATTATCAACTTGTTGTCATCCATGTGCAGACACTTATGTGTACAAGTGTCTTAACAATAAGCTTATGTGTATGAGTATTCACAACGATTTTTGTGAAACATTCCATGTTTTTGGTCTAAATTTTTTGAAGTGTCCAACTTATGTTTGAGTATTGTGTCTCACTGTACTTTGTTCTTTGAAACTATGCATGTGCATATGAATCTTGGCTTCAAAGCAAATTTTGGAAAATGAAACAACGTACAACATATGAAATTAGCTTAATGTCGTTTTAAACTTGTGTTTGGTATATTGGCATTTCACTTGCATGGTTAAAAAAGCTTTGTCGTGTTTGCATATTGTTAGAATTCAGAGTGTTTTTGTTGACATCCTTTGGAATTTTAATTTCTCGGACTTTTAGAGTTTTCATTCTCTGTTACATGTGCATGTTGAAGCATTAATTATTTCGTAGTTTCTCAGGTTTCATGTTGTGAAAATTAATTTTTTTTTATATAACTTTATCTATTTGCTACTCGATCTTACTATTTTTTTCTTCGGTTAAGGAAAAATTGCCTAAACTAGGACCAATTTTGGCATGTCATTGCAAAACAAGATGTAATTCAAAAATTAAAACCCATGGGTGAACTTTGGTTCGGTTTTTGACGAGAACCGATTTTCCCATATGGTTTTCATCGCGTGAGGTTTTTGATTATTTACTGCTCTTGAGTCTTGAGTTTGATAATTTAAATATTTCCAAACCAAAGAAAAAAATCGCGGATGCGGCATGTCAAAGTGCTACAACTCATTATACAGACATCGCAATGTGAATTGTTAACTTGAAAAAAAATCCATTTATCATAGTACTTCAAGTTTTTTGAAACTATATTTAACTAAAGTTTATAATAGGCTGTTCTAATACGCTTTAAAGATAATAATAATGAATGTTAGAATAACAACATTTAATGGGTGGTACTTTATGATTTTAAATCAAGCGACGTATTTGGTAGACTCAAAATCCGTTATAAAAGCAGTTGTTATGTAGCGTAACAACTAACAACCTCATTTTTATTTCAAAAGTCCAAACCTTACATCCTTTTCTTGTTTCTCCATCTCTATCTCTCATTTTTTTCTCCCCTAATGTCTAATACTACCTTTGTGATTTTTTGCACCACCTTTGTCCTGCCATGCTTTTTTCCTTGCTGAATTATTGTCCTATAACCAATCTTTAAGATGAATTGATTAGCAAAAGAAATTGACCTTGTTGAACTTGGAAACTAAAGTGAGGTGCGCATGATGTTAAATCATGCTTGTGCACATGCATTTGCCAATATGTGACCCACATCAAGATGCTTTGGTATGACTGAATTTGTTGCTTTCTTCCCTGACTTAGTTCTTAATGATAAATGGTACTCCCTCCGTTTCTTAATGTTGTTCCCGTTTAGAATATTCTATTTAGGAGAGAGAAATTTAATTAAGATTTTTAAGACATATATAGATGATAAAATATATCCATGTGAGATCTTCTTAGATTCGTCTTGTATACTTTTTTATTATATATTTTTTATAATTTTTTATGATGCGTATTAAGAGATATTAAGGCTTAAAATTTACTTTGAGAACTGTGCAAAAAGTAAATGGGAAGAATATTTGGAAACGGAGAGAGTAGTTCCTATTACGTAAAGCTGAAGAAGACATAGCCACATAGGAAAAGAAGATAAAAGATCAATTTAAAAGATGAACAAAAAAAATGATGTAGAATCTACAAAAAAGGAGATAAAAAAAATGAAAAAGAAAAAAGGGACCTAGTTGTGTAGAGGCTCTTGGAGAGAAGCCGACAATGCTATATAACTATAATTCCTTATTTTTCTTTTTTCCCTTTTTATATCTTCATAAACGTGAGCACGTTCTTTTCCTTTTTCCTTCTCTCTTCAAAGAATATAACTTTTTTGGCAAGTTGCCATGTGACTAAGTTTAAAAAAAAAATAATTCTCCAATTAAAAACCAAAAGAACATATAACGCTAAAGGCGCATGTTGCACAAAAGCGCATGTTTTTTGTATATCGCTAAGCACTGACTTGCAAAAACGATTTTCTAGAGCCTCCATTCGAGTTGCGCTTTTTTAAAAACAAGTTCTAGTCTAGACAATTATTTCCTTTTTAATACAAAAGTAATTGATCGATATAGTTCACTTATGCTTAGATCATAGGCGTCTTATTTGGATCCATTTTCTTTTTTTGTGTTTCTTTTTGTTATTTTCACCTTCTTTCGTAGCTATATTTTTATTTGGGTTGTAATTGATTTTTTGTAACATCTTAAAATCGATGTGGCCGTGCATGTGCAAAAATATGCTTACTTTGTACACTTCATAAACAATTTCAATCCTAATGGCCTAATGCCATTATATGGCTCGTACCTAGGCTCCCAAGTCCCACCTAAGTAGGGTTTAGGGCGTTAGATTTACGCAACATTACCCTTGTAATTTCAAAGGTTGGTTCTGATTGACCCATGATAGATTGCGTAACTTCACGTACTATAGATGAATCATGAAAATAGTTTTGAGTACATGCCACGTGGAAGGCTTTTCTTCATCATTCGAGTTTAGTTTGGTACTTGTAACTTGTCGTGCATATTGGCCATCACCAATTCACTTTACTCTACCATAACCACAGCAGTCACCTTAAAAATGCTCAAGGGTATACTTGAGAGATTTTTTTACTGGTGTTAAATTCAGTTATATGCACTGAAGGTGTCTTTTACTCTTTAGCGCATTTGCACTTGTGCTTTGTTCCTTTTCCATAATTCCTTGTACTGCATCTTGACGACGAAAATGCTTGCTCTGTCATCTTCAGACACTAAAAACATTTCTTCAAGTTTTTTTGTTGATACTCGATCTGCTCATGTCAGACAATTTTTTTTGACTTCCAGGTGGGATTGACAAAAAAATGAACTTTGTTGGATCTAGTAATAAAAGTATGTACTGGACTGCCGGAGACTAAAGTTAAGCCTTTTGGTAAGTATGATAGAATTAAGGGTCTTCGTCATTATGTAAAATAAGAAAATCCTGTGTATGCTAGTATTTTCAGATTCCCGAATTAAAATCTAGTTAGTTAAAGCCTGTGTATGCTCCATGTTTTCTATACCGTAAGAATACCATAGGTGATAGTGAAAGCACTTGGGTATTAAAAGCTTTTAATTTCGCTGGTTTACTTATTTTAGCCCTGATCAATCCGTTCTTTAATGAACTGCAACCGGCCTAATTTTTATCTTGATATCTTTTTCTATAAATAATATCTTATTTTTTACCTATCCTGCCTATATTAACAAGCAATTAAAAAATTTCTACTTGTGTCTTCTAAAATTTTATGCTGAGTTTATGTTTACACTTACGTGAAATTAAGGTTTAAAGTTGAATATGATTTTTTTCCAGGTTTTGGTTACTTTTTCGGTATAGCTTTCCCTATATGCAAGATATTTTAATATTTAAGGTTTCGATTTCTATCGCAATATGTTTAGGACTTGCCCGGCTTTGTTGGCATTGTTTGTACCGTCTGTCTTCACCTTATTTTTGTGCCTTTCTACGACTTTCTACGGCTAGTCTGTCGTTTTAATTGAACTTGATGATTTTTGCTTCTACTTTGCAACGGAGCTTCAACATTGAATTATGTAAATGTCTCAAGTTCTTTTGTTTTTTTTTTCGGTTTAGGCCCTTTGGGATGTAAAGGTTGAATTGTTTTCAAATACCTGTTAGCTTGAATCATTTTTTTTCTCATGTTTCTTTAATGCAAGCATGAATTATAAGATATATTTCTTTAATCCAGTGGTCTTTTATGTTACCATTTTGCACTGTATTATCTTTTCTAATCCCATTTCTTTTTCTGTTTGATAAAGCAGGTTTCAGTTGATGGAAGCTAAAATCATTCCTCCAAATCTGCTATCCAACAATCACAATTTAGAGCGGCTGATTTGGAAGGGGTTTCCAAATTTTTCCGTGGAACCCCATTTGATTCAAGAACCCATCGAGGTGTGTCATTGCTAAGGAAAGCAGCGTAAATTCGAAAGATGGAGTGTAATAAAGATGAAGCTACGAGGGCAAAAGATATTGCTATCAGAAAGTTCACTGAGAAAGATTTTGCCGGTGCTAAGAAGTTTGCTCTCAAGGCTCAGACTTTGTATAGCAGGCTTGAGGGAATTACGCAGATGATAGCCACGCTTGAAGTGTTTTTATCAGCCGAGACTAAAATGAATGGAGAGATGGATATGTATGGCGTACTTGGCGTTAGTCCACTTGCTGATGACGATACCATAAGAAAACACTACAGAAAACTTGCACTTCAGCTGCACCCGGATAAAAATAAGTTCATCGGCGCTGATGGTGCTTTCCAGATTGTGACTCAAGCTTTTAATTTCTTATCTGATAAATCTAAGAGAGCTGCTTACAACAGTCGACGCAATGTCAAAACTTATGTGCAGAAAAGTCCGTGTCAGACTAGTGTCTCAAAAGGGTCTGCAGGTAGTGGGCATCAGCCGAAGTTTGCAACCCATGCTGGGTTTTCAGTGCCATCATCCGGTACAAGTAGATCAGATCAAAAGGTTCCTACTCAAAGAGGCGTTTCTGGTTCTAGTAATTCCGCCCCGAAGGTCCCTAATCAAAGTGGAAAGTCTGCAGTCCCTCCAGGGGTTAATGGTTATCATAAATATACGGGTTCCACCTCTTCAAATGTGAAAGCACCAAAAAGCAATAGTCGGAAATCTTCTCCGTCTGTTCAATCATATTTCAAGAAAACCGACACGTTCTGGACCATATGCACTAGGTGCAAAATGCAATACGAGTACATGCGAGTGTACCTGAATCAGATTCTTAAATGTCCGCATTGTCAAGTGGGGTTTAAAGCTGTTGAAGTACATGCACCCTCAAATATCGGACCAATTCAACCAGATGAACGAAAGTCGTCTTCAACCTCAGCACATCAGATGCCCGGGTTTAATAATTCGTTTGGTGCGGCAAGTAATCATTGGAGTTCTCATTCTGGAACAGCTCATAACGGCACACTTCACAATAATTACTCCTTTGCTGAGAAAGGCAAGAGCGAATATGAGGCTGCTGGTAAACGGAAAGGTGACTATTCTGGATTTGTGTCAACCGGAGAGGGTCCGAAGAAGATGAGAGAAATAGATGATCTGATGAAGAACGGTACACGTAGCTTTCCAAGTCAATCAGGGATAAAAAACTGGGAAACTGGTACGGGATTTTCATCTGGTCAGAGCTTTGGGAACTCACAAGCAGGAAAACCCAACTATTTCCCCGAATTCATTCCGAAGGTTAATAATGTTAACAGAGAATTATCTGCTATGGAACTCAGAAGGATGCTGATCGAGAAAGCACGGTTGGAGATACGCAAGAAGTTAAATGAATGGGAATCAGCTAAGGCGGTTAGAATTTCCGCCAAAGAGAAAGAGAAGTCCAAACAGAAGAAGTCAAAACTTGTAAATCATGCTGCTAGGCAGGATTCGGAAAGTGAGGAATCTCCTGATGCTGGTGTTGCTGAGCAAGAGGCTATTGAGATGGTCACAATGACTGTACCCGATCCCGATTTTCATATTTTTGATTCGGATAGATCAGAAAGTTGTTTTGGCGCCAATCAAGTTTGGGCTGCTTATGATAATGATGACGGAATGCCCCGTTTCTATGCCATAATCCATGAGGTCCTTTCAACTGATCCTTTCATGGTGAGATTGAGCTGGCTCAACTCCAAAACGAGCTCTGAGTTCGGTCCTATAGACTGGGTAGGTAATGGTTTCAATAAAACCTGTGGGGATTTCCGCGTTGAGAAGCGTGAACTATTCGATTCACTTAATTCGTTCTCTCACAAAATTAAGGGGGTCAACGAGAGTGGTGAAGTTATTCAGATATACCCACGAAAAGGAGAGATTTGGGCTCTATACAAGAACTGGTCTCCCAATTGGAATAAAGATACCGTACCAGAAGATATCGTTCATGCCTATGAAATGGTGGAGGTGCAAAATGACTACAACGAAAAGCAAGGTGTCGATGTTTCTCCTATCGTGAAAGCTACTGGTTTTCGAACTGTCTTCTATAAGCAGCCTGATCCTAATCAGGTAAAGCATATTCCTAAATCGGAAATGTTCAGATTCTCGCATCAAGTTCCAAGCCATGTCCTCACAGGCGAAGAAGGTCCAAACGCTCTTAAGGGTTATGTAGAACTAGACCCGGCTGCAACCCCGTCTGAACTCCTTCAGGTTACTCCATCAGGCACGTAGGATCCTCTAACGGGAGCCTGACCCGACTCAACGGCTGATTAGATAGGTCTGATTAGCTCAGGCAGCTGAAAACAAGCAGCCGTGTCGTGTCATTTAGCTGGTATTTCGACCCACATATTACGAGCGACTATTTGGGTCTTTGTTTATTTGTCCTTTTGGTTTGGGGGGTAACACAGGGGAACTTGCTGGTTTTGCTGATGAATGTACATTCATGAACAAAACCTCAAAGTTGCATCAGTTTTTGTTTAGAGTAGTGGTTTAGAAGGGGTGTATTAATTATAGTTGATCAATGTAGAATTTATAGATTGAAACTTTTTGTTAAATCAGCTCCGAAGATGGCAGATTTCTTCCAAACATGTATTTTTGGAACTCCAAATTGTACATCACATTTTCTCTTGTCTCATTTAGATTGCTATATTTGACGCTGGAGTAGCTATATATCCATGCATGGTTGATCTTTGGCCATCAATATGAGTTTACTTTGCTTTTCTTTTTTCCTTTTTTTTTTATTTTTTTTATTTTTATTTTTTATGTTTACGTGAAATTTCATTAAAACAGCTAATGCTTAAATTAACGTAAGATAAAAATACATGTTAAGGTAGCTGTGATCTTTTTGTTTTTATTTCAATAATAATAATAATGACCAAGAAAATAAGGTTATTTCAATGTCAGTTTTGTATGTCATACAATAACTTATTTACCTTTATTTTATTTTTACTTAATACCTCATTAACTCATAATATTTTGCTATCATGCTAGTTAAAAGGTGCAATGAAACGATCATGCTAGTTAGGATAGTAGTGGGGTAAGAGGTCATATCGGTCATTCATATCGGTCATTAGTGCTTATGGGCTCCAAGTTGGAGTAATTGAAGTAGCTCTCAAAAAGATGGAGATATCAAAGGCAGTTGGACCTGACAACATTCCTATCGAAGTGTGGAGGGGTTTAAGTGAAGAAGACATTTGTTGGTTTACTAAGCGGTTTAATGTTATCTTGAGGACACATAAGATGCCAGAAGAATGGAGGCTCAGCACACTAATCCCACTATGTAAAAACAAAGATGATACACTAGTTTGTGGGAACTATAGAGGGATGAAACTCTTAAGCCACACGATGAAACTGTGGGAAAGAGTGAATAGAGAGGAGAATCAGACAAGAGACGGTGATAAGAGAAAACCAATTTGGTTTCATGCCAGGAAGATCAACCACTGAGGCTATTCATGTTTTGAGGAGACTTATGGAAAAATATAGGGAGTGGAAGAAGGATTTGCATATGGTATTCATCGACCTAGAGAAAGCGTATGATAACATACCTCGGGACATCGTTTGGGATAGCCTCAAGGCTAGAGGTATTTCACAATGTTACATTGAGGCTATACGGGGCATGTATGACAGAGTTTCGACTAACATTCACACACCGGTGGGGTTAACAGAGTCTTTCCCAGTTAAAGTGAGCCTACATCAAGGATCGACCCTAAGTCCTTTCATTTTTACGATCATTATGGAGGAGATCTCTAAATCTATTTGGGAGACAATACCATGGTGCATGCTATTTGCGGATGATATCGTGTTGGTAGCAGAAACTAAGGAGGATGTTAATAGAAAGTTGGAATAGTGGAGGGCAGTTTTAGAAGATAAAGGGTTGCTCATAAGTCGTAAGTGAACCTGAGGTGACCATAGGAGGTGAAGTTGTTGCATGTACGACAAAGTTCAGGTATTTAGGATCGGTGATTCAGAGTAATGGAGAGATTGATGGAGATGTTACTAACCGTATACAAGTGGGTTGGCTTAAGTGGCGAGCAGCCGTTGGGGTGCTATGTGATAGGAAGTTTCCTAGTAGATTAAAAGGTAAATTTTACAGAGTTGCTATT